>NC_048901.1:20746490-20951313 GCF_011077185.1 Oxyura jamaicensis | reverse complement strand
AAAAGAAAAAGAAAAAGAAAAAGAAAAAGAAAAAGAAAAAGAAAAAGAAAAAGAAAAAAGAAAAAGAAAAAAGAAAAAGAAAAAGAAAAAGAAAACAAAGGAAAAAGAAAAAGAAAAAGAAAAAGAAAAAGAAAAAGAAAACAAAGAAAAAGAAGCCTCTCTGAAGGGCAGTTCAGAAGGGAGGGGAGGCAGCAGAGCTGGAGCAGGCAGCTGAGCACGACTGTGATGCCCATGGCCCGTTCCAGCATGGGCGGGATGGCTTCTCAGGAGGGACTGACTTTCTTGGATTGCTTTCACACTTAAAGAGATTTTTCACAGGAAAATGTCAGGTTAAAAAAAAAAAAAAAAAAAAAAAAGGAAAAAAAAAAGTGGTTTTTATTGTTTTCTGCTGTCAGCTTTTCTTTAAAGATCCCTCTTTCCTCACGGTAAGCTCTCCAGGCAGGGATTTATTTACCATTTTCAAAAGATTGGCATGAAGGTACCATGCCAGCAGAAATAAATACCCATAATGATATGAATATTCATCTTATGTTGGTATCTTCCTTTCGAAAAGAGATGAAAAACCTTGAAAAACAAAATGCAAATTGTTTCTGGATTAACTTGAAACTTCTTTGTAATTAGTTGGTTTCACAATTTTTTTGGAGGCAGAAGTGCATTTTTTCTACCGAAAGACACTTTTTTCTACCCAAAGGATTTTTCATGAGACATGAAACATGGTCACATAAACTTTATCAGCTCTCCACATGGCAAAGATTTGCCAGACAAAAAGATCAGGTGAGGTGGAAGTCCCTCTTTTGCCCAGGGAGATCGCATCTTTAACGGCTTTGAAGATCTTTATGGCTTTGAAGACAAACTCACAGGTTTCTTCCTAATTTTCAGCTCATGGCTCCTTGCCTGTTGAGGGAATTTAAACATCTGGAGATGTTTGGCCTCTAAATTTCAATCAAAATCCAGGAGGAAGGGGACTGCAGCTTGTCTTTTGGGTACCTGTGAAACATTACTCCTCCAACCATGTTTCTCCTCCAAGTTGTTGTTCAAAACCCTTGAAAATAAATTGTGCTGCAAGTTGAAGAGTTGTTGGACACCTGCTCCTGGGTTTTGTGCCTTGCTCCATCACCTCTCCCATCCTAGGTCCCTGTGGGTCCCCGTAGGCCTCCTTGGGTCTCCATGGGTCCGGCACCCAATGCCACAGCAGATTTGCTCTCCACATCTCCACTGAGAGCCTGCAAATGGAAATAAAAAGCCTCTGAATGAAACTGCAGAAGTCATTTCTAATGATCCTTTCCCGGACGTTTTAAAAAATGAAAAAACCCTCTGCTCTGTCTAGTTAACCAAGGTCCTTTGGAGCCAGGAGACTACTGAATATTTAAAGAACAACATTATTTGCAGCAGTTCATAGCTAATGAATTCTCGATTCATATTTCACAGTAGGTGAAGAAGAAAAGAAAAATCCATTCCCATCACAGCTGCAATATATTTTCCAGCTGCCTGTGGAACAGATTGTGCTCAGAGCTGCAGCCTGAACCACCGGCACGGCTGGCACGGGCATGGAGGTGGTGAGCCTGGGCTGAAGGTGCTCTCCGTCTTCTGGCACTGTCTGGTGCATCCAGACTTTGCATATGTTGTCTTTTTTGTATGTTTTTGTAGCTCATTTCACTCCAACGAGCACTGGGTGGTGGTTGAGGTGATGGAGATATCTCTGGCATGTGGCTGGCAAGGAGGCTGCTCTGGGACCCTCTCTTCCTGGGGTATTGCGGTGCAATAGGGAGGGGAAGGGCTGTAGGGGTGGTTGGGAATAGTGGGGCAGCCTGGCCATGCCTTGCAGGGTGTCGGGACCCCACCGACTGCAGATCCACCACCATGGGCACGTTCCCCTGGGGGGCCACATGTGAACTCCCTTATGTGATGGGGTGCAGTTTGCTGCTGGCAGTGAGAGCACGCATCTTTGCTCTGTGCTTTTTCATGGCACACCGTGGCTGGAAGGAGAGATAAGGAGTGCAGACACACCAGTACATCTTTCAAAGTGTAAAAACAAAAACAAAAAAAACAAAAACAAACAAACAAACAAACAAAAAACAGATCTGGAGTTTGGCCACTTTAGGTCCCAGGTTTGTCATCCACCCCGTGCTCTAATTGCATTAAAAGTGAGCATTTCAGGGGCTGCCAGAGACTCCATTTTCATATTGCTTTGGCTGGGTGCTCTCCCTTTTACTTCCAATTCTGCTTTTGCTAAGTGCCTGCAAAACAAATTAGAGTAAATATTCCCTCATCAGGGCAATGCTTTTTAATTCACTGAGCCTATTTGTTTGTACATGTTAATGCAGCCACCTAAGTTGTGCTGCTGGGGACCTTGATGGAAGGCACAGAAGCACAAGGGTCATTAGGAAATTTAATTTGCTGGGTTATCAGCCGTCTTTCATTTGTCCTGGTCCTTTGGATTCAGGATCAGAGGAGAGTAGCATGAACTTATGTTCAGCACGATATTTTAAATATCCCTGCAGCAAACAAGAGCTGGTGTTTGCCTCTTTCCCAGCTCAAAGTAAAAGTCAATTTACAATTCCTGTGCATTATCCTGGTGTGGTGCTTGAAGCTGGAGGACTCCTGGGATGCAGCCGGACTTGGACCAGCCTCTCTGGGTCACCAGACTCCTCTCACCTCCTCCTTATCCACAGGAAGCTGCTCCCGGGTCTGCTGGCACATGAAATTTTAGGCAAAATATTAATCTCTAACAGTGAGACAAAGTGCCCAGAGAAACAGATATGGGAGGAAATTTAAACGGTTCGTGTAAACATTTGATCAAAACTGGAGTTTCCAAGGAAGGTTTTGATTTTGGTTAATGAGCCAAGAAATTGTCTGTCAGCACAATTCCCCAGCTTGAGGTCCTGGAGATCCACCATTTGCTGCTGGGCTGTGCTAGCACTCTCTTTCCCACAAAGGCAGAATTTTAGGGCAGCTACTTTAGCAAGCGAGCTGGAGCATCCTGCTGCCTTACCCTTCTGTAGTGAAGTAAAATCCAAGTGCAAACTCTTTAATAGTTGGGTCCTGAAACGTTTAAGCTTCAGTATTTGGGCCTCAGGGTATTGTGAATAATACCTGCAGGGTGACATCAATGCCCGTCCTTAGAAATAATAGCAAAGGAGGAATATGAAAGTACAAGTGGATGTGCCTGCACATACCAACACCTTCATTCTTAGAGTTAGTTAAGAAAAATACCTAGGGAAATGTAAAATCAGTTATGGAAAAAGCATTCAGCTGAGAAGTACATTGTGCACAGCTGGACCAAAGTGCACCAGCTGGGCAAGTCACGTTTTCCATAATTGTGCATTCACCTTACCATTTTTAATGAGTTTTCCCCCTACTCTGCACAGGGACACTTGCAAGGTGTTCATCATATTGTTCTTTGCTGGAGACCTGGATCCTTTCCCTGCTTTTTCACCTGGTGGTGAGCAGTCCAGAGCAGTCAGTTACAAAGGATGTGTAAAAGCTGAGCAAGCTGCTGCGCCTGCAAGAAGCAGAGCAGCTGGCACAGCTGTGCCATGGTGGGTGTCCAACAAGGACCTGGTCCCCCTCTGGCCCTTGATTGAGTTGATCTGAGCACATTTAGGTCCATCAAGTCCTGTTATTTTATTACTGAGACATCAAATCCACTGGTTACCTGAGAACAACCAGTTTAGTTGTAGTTGCTCTGGACCAGTGCAGGGAGCTCAGTGACAACCATGCTGTTATTATGAGGGACGTTTCACCGCTGGCCAAACCCACTTACCTTGGGCTGGGCTGATCTTTGTTTGCACCTGAATGCTTCAAGACCACCTCTTTTTGGCAGATCTGCTGGCAGAATGCGAAACCAATGACTCCCAGCTGGGCCCAAGTGCCTCAATCAGCATCTCCTCTCCATCAGCATGTGCTGGCACAACACTTTGGCACAGCTGGGTACCAAGACGTGAGGATGAGGTGTCCTGGGTTTGAGCTGCTGCTCGGACCGAGCCTGAGAAACCTGCCCAGGGGAGCTGAGGATTTGGGTCATGTCTTTCCTGTGCCAGGGGGTCCTGGGCAGGGCACAGCTGCAGCTCTCTGGGGCAAGACCTGGTCTCGTCCCAGTGCAGCAGGGACAGAGCTTGCTGCTTGCTTCACGTATCGGAATCAAGCTCTGCCTTTATCACAGCCCGACATGAGAAGTGCATCAGATATGTTGTCAAACCCCTGGGGAAGTTTTGTGAACAATGAGCACAGCACTGCCTAACCCCTGCCTCCAAGCTCAGATAAACCCTCCTGCTATGAATTTCAAATTAAAAGATAAACCACAGAGCTCTCCCAAATATCAGGGAAAACCATGATTTAACTGAGTGCTCTGCCTTGCAAGGATTGCCCATTGCATCTCCTCGGGTGTGCTGTTCACCCATCCTTTGTCAACCCGATGCTACCCAAGGGCCAGCGTTTGCTCTGGGAGGGCTCTCATTATGAGCTTTTCTGGAACAAAAGCTGTTGTTGTTGTTAGTTTGGTTGGTTTTTGCTTGGCTTCTGATTTCACGGGCTTTATTGATTTTTCAGTCACCAGGAGAAGCAGGCTCCCTGCTCCAGGTGAGCACAGAAGCTGCAGCTTTACACCACAAATTCTGCAGCTTGCTTCCTCAACAGATAATTCTGCACCTGCAAGAACATCTGCCACTTTGTGCCTCTTTATTGTGTTTGTGAGGGGAAAAACAGCCCCCTAGAGCTTTCCAGCGTGGGTTTTCCTTCTGGCGCAGGACACAGAGCAGCTGATGGTGTTACGCCATCACTTCCACAGGATTTCTTTTAGCTTCTCTGCATTCCCTCAGTCCACAACGAGGCTCCAGACTGCTTTACTCGAAGGTGCCAATATTTCACAAAAACACAGTTATTTTTCCCCCCTCTCACCAGGGTGTCAGGACCTGACCCAGTACTTGCTGTGCTGCCCCATGAGTGGATTTCAAGAAGCACAGAGCCGGCTGTGCTCAGGGAGATGTGACACGCAGGAGAGCAGCACCCATCTCCTCTCCGTGGTTAATTTGGCTCCATCTTCTGCTGGCTTTGCAGATATGCGCCTGCTTTTTAAGAACTGCAAGCCTGGCAGTCACTGGTGTTTGGAGAAATAGTTGGACATATGTATGGTAGGAAAGGAAATTAGCGTGTTAAACACACAGGTACCAGCCCTGGCCTGGGGACGCCCTAAGCAGGGGCTGCTGCCAGCCCGTGGGGTTGACTGATGTGCTTCCTGCTGTTCCTGACCCTGCTGAGGGGCTTCTGAGGTCGAAGACCCTGGGTAGAGCCCAACACCACTTTTTTATCATGTGTTTTGCTTAAAGAATCAGCCCTTGGAATGACTTGGTTTCCTGAAACAGCCGCCTAGGTTTAAAATCTGATTTTTTTTAATCTCTCTCCTGCCAAGAAGAGTTGGGAAATACTACTCCCTAAATTGTGGAGGAGTGAAAAATATTTCAGTATTCAATGGTCTTTAAGCCAATATAATGAATTTTGGTGCCCTTCCATGGCTCTTGAGCATTTCACCTCGGCAGCACAGCTTTCTTGTGGCAAGCCTGGCTCAGACGCAGAAGACAGCGTGCTGTGCCCCTGGAGGGTCAGCGGTCCCTGCTGTGCTCTACAGCAGCATCCCCATTCCTGAGACTACCCAGAGAAAAGAGAACTTGCTCCATGCCTCTATCGATGCCTCCAATCCCACACCTCGAGGTGTAGGAAATGGCAGGGCCTGCGGCGTGCCGGTGGCAGCTCCCTCCTGCTTTGGGCGTCCCACTGACCACCCCCTTTCAGCCAGCCCTTTCCGACCACCCACAGCTCTGCACATCATTTCTGCCAGCCCCACACCATGCCCAAATCCAGTTGCCACGGGGGGCTTGTGCCCCCCCCAGGGTCCCACACCCCAGGCTGGGATGGGGAACGGGTGACAGGGAAAGGCCTGGAAGCTCTGCAGCTCCTGGCCCACTGCATCAGCAAAAACCATCGCTATCCTCGAGCTCGTTATCTGCCAGCAGTGTGAATATTTCTGAACAAGCTGGAAGGAGGAGGGCTGACGAATACATTTTTGCAGGAAAATGTTACAGAGCTGGGAACAGGGACTTCTGAGCACCCCCTTATCTGTGCTGGCCGAGAGGAGCAGGCAGGGGCTGCACGCTGGAGAAGTGCGCCTTGCCCTTCTGTATCAAAAGGAAGGATTTCAGCTACCTGCTCCCAGGTCCGACATTGGCACACCTTGCTGTGTTTATTATTCAATGCTGCCTTTCCTCACCCTGTCCCAGCTGATGCTGTTGTTGGCTTTGGCACCAGGAGGGGCGGCTGAGAGCATCCCAAAGGTGTGCGGAGGCAATGGAGCTTCTCAGTGCCCCAGTGTACCATGAGAAAAAAAAAAAAAAAAAGAAAAAGAAAAAACAAAACAAAACAACACAATCCCATTTAAAATCACTGCCAAATCCTTAACGTAAAGGCAAAAGCACTGTAACACAACTGAGACTTGTATCAGGCTTGGTACTTGCTGTTGTGGGGAGGGGGTGTTTAAGCTGTCTTGCCAAGTTAAACTACTCAATTGAAAAAGATTTGTTAACAGAGTATTAAAGCATTTCTCTCTTAATTGCTTATTTAAATGCAGCTTGGATGGACAGCAACTGCAAATCCTTCCCAGCTGGTGGCTCCTCAGTGCTTTGTGAGCTTAGGAGTCCCCAGAGCACAGGGATTCGGGTGCAGATTTAAGGCTTGAGGGGGCCTGGAAGCAGCACCTGACCTGCTGCCTGGGGTTTCACCAGCCTTAGGGCTGTTCCAGGGCATGTTTCACCCATTTCTGCCCCATTTATCCCCGGCCACTCCTCTCACCCCTGCTTTGTGCTCTGCAGCAGCATCTCTCCCAAGAAGCAGGAGCAAGGGCTCAGGTATCGGCTGCCAGCGCAAGCCAAGAATTTGTTTTGTGCAAGCATCCTGCCCAAAATGTGCATGCCCCGGGGGATGCATGTGTTGGGAAGCTGTATCAACAGGGACAGAGGGAATGTGGAAGTGGTCTCCAATGGCAGCAGATGCTCACCCACACCTCCCTGGTGGTCCCCAGTTCCCTCCACCATGGGATACAGGGCGCAGTGCCTGGGCACCCACTGTAAAACCATCCCTTCCCAGGGGGCGAGGGCTTCTCCAGCCCGTATTTGTGTGCTGCTGTGAGGGCAGAGCCCAGGACTGCCAGAGGAAACTCAACGTGGCAGGACGAGGAGGCTTTCGGCCCATCTGATCCCCGCGATGAGTTTTCTTCCTTTTGTTTTGGTCTTTAAAAATAAACATTTTATCCGTGTTTTTGTCTATATTCGGTGTAATCAGATCACCCCCTCCACCGAGGCTCATTTCCTGCCGCTGGGTACATTGAAGCTATTATTATTTGTTTTTCCACGGGCCTCTCTGTTTCTAATTACTTTTCGCTGATGTTATGTGAATATGTTGAGTCTGTGCCACCGTTAGTACCTGCCAAATGCTGGCTCTACCATACGCAGTAGCGCCCCAGCACATTTCCAGACATTTCCTGCTATTAGTTACCTCCATTTCTGACCTTACTACATTGGGATGTATGATTAAAGATCATTTCTGATGGGCCAAAAGGACAAGTGGGCAGAAAGCACACAGGGATGCAAGGACATCTAGAAGTAACTCTTACAAGTGGTAGTTACGTTTGGTGATTGTTTTTTTTCTCTTTTTTTTCTTTCTTTTTTTCTTTTTTTTTTCTTTTTTAATGGAACTCAATGGGAGTTTGCTGCACTAGAGATAATAGTGCAGAAAAAAATTCTCTATATGTTCACATATAAATAGTTTATGTAGAGCTGCTACTGCTGCTCTGGCAGCAGCTGTTCAGCTCTTTCTCTTAGAAATCTCCACTTCATTTTTTTTTTTTATTTGCCAAACATTGAAATTTTCCACGTGCAGGAGGTCCCTCCTAAACCGGTTTTATTTGGAAGAAACATTTTTTGAGAAACGAAAGGGGGAAACGTTTATCTTGAAGGAATGGGGGTGAAAATAACATATGTAACATGTATAATTTCATCTAAATTAAAGCCATTTAAGACTTATGGTGCAGTTGCATTCCCAAGCTGCAGGCCGAGGGATTTTCAAGCTGCTCAGGATCCTCTCCCTTTCACAAAGAACAGAATTGGCTATTTAGCAGCAGGGTCCAGCTGGAGACAACACCTGGCAGCTCCCCGGCTGCTGAGCCAGTGCAGCAGAGCCATCGTGCTCAGCAGCTTGTGCTGTCAGGGGACAGACACTAAAATGTGGATTATTTTTTTTATTGTACTTTTAATTTTTTTTTAAGCTAGACGTGATTCTAATCTGGATTATTTTAATGAGCTTCCTTTTGTGAACAACAACAACAGGCTCTGCTTCCTGGCCTGCCACCTCCATCATACCTGGCCTCTTCAGCTGCAGAACAGGTGAAATTATGAAAAAAATCACCATTTTCCAGAATTTTCTAAGGTTGTCTTCTTGTCTGTACAATTCAGCTTTTTTTTTTTTTTTGTCCTTTTTTCTTTTTTTCTTTTTTTTTTCTTTTTTTTCTCCCATGAAACCCCAAGGAAGAAAAGGGATTCCCAGACTCCAACCTCACTGCAGGTAAGCTCCGTGACTAACACAACTCGCACAAGCACTTTGGCAGTTTTCCTCAAAAGCTAGCCACAAAATAAATTGCCCTGCTCCAAATCCCAGGTGCTGTTTTCCTATCTTTTGTCTAATGATAATGTGTGTCTGTTGGGCTACATAACTACACACTGCTTTAAAAGGCCGGAAAGATAACAAGGCAGCATGATCCTATTAGCTTTGATTTTGTTTGGGGTTGTTACATTTAATCAGAACAGTTTTGTTGTGTCAGCCCACTTTCAGGGGTGTACTGTCACATAAAATCACAACTCTGAAAAAACAGGTGGAGATGTATTTTGAAATACAACTGTTAGTCGCGGTATTTGTTGCTTAACTAAGAGTGCAGCAAAGAAAATAGATCATGGTTTTGTTTTGTTTTTCTCAAATACTTGCAGCTTGACTGTAAAAAACAATGCTGCTGCTTCAACGCAGTATCAGCTTCCAATCCTATAACCACTTTTAAAAAGCATTAGCAGCCTTTTGGATTTCCAGTAAAGAAAGCACATCAGGTGCTTCAAAATCAACAGAGAGGATTACGTGCCTAATGTGAAGTGGCTCACAGCTATTTGCTTTGCAGGAAGCAAAAGAGCACTATGTATTTAAAGGGCAGTGATAAACAGTATTCTAGACTCCTCCAGTTTTAAGTCTACGTTTATTCAACACAGAAGCCTCGAGAGAACAGTGCCTGGAAGCTGGCAATCTGCAGCCTCAGCACCTGGAGCAGCCATCAAGGCACACAAAGCATCAGCAGCAACACTTCCCTTGGAGCAGCGGACACCCCAGGTGACACGCTTGCTGCTGGACTGTGGCATTTTCTCTGACCTTAAATGATCTTCCACAAAAAAAGAAATTCCAAAGCAGCACCCTGGTATGATCCAGTTCCCTACGTCAGGGGCAGGACTCCAGGTGTTGACTTCAGGTGGTTCCACTGAAGTGAAGCTCAACATTCACAAGCAATGAAATAATTAGCACTGCAGCCAGTGGCATACCCTGCTGCCTTACTTCTGCTGGTTCGAAAACAGAAAAATGAATAGAAAAAAAAACAAAGTAGTGATTACCCAAGTAGCTGTGGTTCAGCTGCTGCATCCTCTTATCTCCCTTGGCCCTACTTCAGGAACAGCTGTTCAAGCAAAGTGAAAAATGACAAACGAGACCCCAAGGCCTTTGACATTTATCTCCCCTTCTGTACTTTTCATTTCCATTTAGGTGGCACCAGAGGGTGTCATGTGGCTGCTAACACATTGCTTTGTGCTTTGGCAACTCTAGTCTGTCTTAAAGGTTTGCCTGCAAAAACAATGCTGGAATAATCAAAAATTCATGAGGAAATGAAACAATTCAGTAGGCAGGATTCAGCTTAAACTACCGAATTTGTTCAAGCAGAAAGTTCAGAATTACAGCCCATATGCATCCCTATTTTACATTAAACAAATGTGGCATTACTAATTCCACAGTGAACTCTAGCTAAAGCCCTCGTTTCTGCCTTTAGGTGTTTAAAAGCCCACTCTACATGGCTGATCCAAAGGAACTGGCTGCCTCCTAACAGCCTTTGAGTAAATTCAACATCGCACTGGAACCCGATTACTCATTCTAATTACCACCACAAGAAGCCTACTCCCAGCTTCATAGAAATGAATGTCCAACTGCAGGCTCATGGGCACTTTTTTTTGGTAGTGATATTATCAAAATTCTCTTTATATGACATGAACCGATGAACTGGTTCCTAATGCCTGGAGTGACTTAGCTCCAACGCAGAAGCCACTTATACTAGGATTGAACAAATATTCCCAGAATTCAAATGTAAGAACCATAAAATGCATGATCATCAAAGTAGAAATACCTATGTTGATTCAATGGGGTCATTCTCTGACATTAAAGCACGTTTCATTGCTTCCTTTAATATTTGTTTTAGGTAGGTGCTGGTTGATGAGATTTGTCATTATCTCCTTACATGCCAGTTACAAGATTTATTAGCTAGATTTGTATTTATTTGTTATACTCCTGTTTTACTTGTGGTTAGACATAGGAATATGACAACCAATTAATGAGCCAGATAAATCACATGGAAATAAAGTCTTGCTCTGTTAAAACATGTACTTTTTTTAATAATTAAAAATATACTTTTATTAAACATTGCATCAACTCCACATAAATTAAACAAACAGCTGGTACTTTTACTCACAAAAAGCTCTAGCATGTTTTGTACAAATATGATTAAACAATGATGTCCCACATTTTTAGTGGGGGAAGGGCTCAGTTCTGCTTTTCCACCTGGACTTTCACTGATGCCATTCTGAATAGCCCTCATTTCTAGCAATGGAAATAAAACTGCACATCAAATGATTCCCCCTGCTGTCCCATAATTATAATGTAAGAAAAAGGCTTGAAAACTAACCACGCTCTGTCCAACAGAGTACAAAATCTTTATTCACCAATAAGTTAAGTGTTCTCATAAATAGGTGTTCTATTTTTTTTGTACACTGTAGTAAGTATAAAGCTAAACTTCAATTATTCCTCAGATTCTGATCCTTCTTCATCTTGACTAATTTGGAAGTAGCGGAGCTCATACGTCTCCTTGTCAGATGCAACCACACGAAGCCAGTCACGAAGATTGTTCTTCTTGAGGTACTTCTTTGTGAGGTATTTCAGGTACCTTCGAAATATTAATTATATGTTAGAACTTGGTCATTTTGCAATCCTTACTGCAATTTGAACTCCACCCAAGACATGGTCTACCAGGGCAACAATGCAACTTCTACGTACTGAATTTTTCAAGGAGTGAATCAACACACTATTTATATCAAGAAATCAAAAATTATCACACGTAACAGATAATAAACCTACATCTTCCTTCCTGATATATTAAAACTTATTATTTTTTGCATTTTGACCAAATAGCTCAATGCCAGTTAACTCCAGAGCACTAAGAAGTAGCTCTAAACCATGTTTAACACAATAGATACTGGGACATTGATATCAGAAAAAAGAAATGAGAGTGTGGGGAAGGAACTGTACCCCTAAATCAGTGTAGTGATCTACTGTGTGCCCTAGCACACTAAGCAGATCAAGGCCTCATTTGACTTCAGGAGTTCTCTTGCCACAACACATACTGTGTTCACGTACCTGTTGGAATCGTTATGCCACGGGCAGGGCCCCCTCCCACCAGCCCAGGCTGCAAAAAGCCCATCCAACCTGAACACCTTCACAACTGGGGCACCCACAGCTTCTCTGGGCAGCCTGGGCCAGTGTCTCACCACCCATTTTAATACAACTGATTAATTAATAAACAAGTACCCGTGATATGAATTCAGCTATGATTTTAAAAGTGCATCTTTCCTCACTACACTTTTAACAAGCTCTATAAAGCCTCTCCGTATTATTGTCTTAGTAGAGAAGCATTGATTTGTAGTTAAGTCCTGAGCTTTAAGAAACATTTTTTAGTATCTAATCTTGTCAAATCTGTTTGAGATGTCTTTCACTAGTATCAATGTGCGTTATGAAGATTTAAGCCAACACCTTCTCTGTACACATTAAAATTGTGTCAGATCCAACAAATCACTGTTCAAAACCCACAAACAGAATTCAAAGCAGACCTTTTAGAAAACTGCTTCTCAGATGTCACCGTGATCTTGTTCTTTAATCGCTCAATGTGAACGGTGTTCCCCAGGTTTCCCGTTTTTCCATTGACCTTAACCTTCTCCTTTAGGAACTGTTCCTGTTTCAACAGCAGAGAAGAAATAGAACACTAGGGAATGGCACCCTAGGTATGAACTAGGGAAGGGACCCTAGCCATGGAGCAATGTTAAAAATGACTATAGTAAACGTCTATAATGCAGTAATATTTTACAGTGTGCAATTTAATAATTATTATTTATTTTATAATGGTTATTTAATAATAAAAAAACACCCACATGAAGAAAGGATTAAATTTAAAATCCATGCATAAGTTTAAAAAGTATATATAAACTAAGCCTAAGCCCAGGAACCTTTCGAAACCCGCTGATTAATTAGAGAATCGTTGAGTTTGCGACTCCCCAGCCGCCGCCCGGCTGCCCCACAGACGCAGGCCTTGGCCACTTACAAAGTTCCCGGAATCGAAGATCCCATCTTCGACAGGATGGGTCAAGTCGAGGCAGAATTTCCACGTCGACTTCTTCGCCTTCCTGTCTTTTTGCTAAAAACAATAAAAAAAATAAATAAAAACTCAGTAACGACGTCAGCGAGCACGCCGCGGCCCGCAGCCACCCCCCGGCGCTCACCGCCCCCATGACTCCGCCGCCAGGGCCTGCCGCCGAAAGGCCGGCGCCGCTTCCGCTCCCGTCTTTTATAGCCGGCCCGACGTCGTGACGTAGCACGCAGCGCGGGGCAGCGCGTCTGCGCGGCCAGGGGATGCTGGGAGGGCGGGGCCGGGCGCGGCCCCTCGGGTGGTGTCCCCGCACCCTCCCCCCCCCCCCCGTCACCCCCCCTCACAGAGGAGTCAGAGGCTGAGCGCAGCGAGTCACCTCTTTATTGTCATTAATTGTCAGTAGGAACAGGAACGACAGCGTTTCTTCCTCTCGTACAATTGTAGGCCGAGCTGCTCTAGCGTTAAAAAACAGTGTTCGTCACCCGGCAAGCACAGGGGCCAGCCCGCAGTGACAAAGAGGGCGCGGAGCCGGCGCCTGACAGAAAAGCTGCAAACAGCAGGTCCAAAAACCACAGAACCGCCACCCAAACCTCACCCAAACCAACCATAAGCACCCCAACCTCACCCCCCAGCCCCGTAACAGCAAGCACGGCTCAGCTCCCCCACAACACCCAGATCTTTTATTATTTCTGGAGCAAAACAGACACTGACATTCTCCACCTCGTTGGTGGTGCGGTATAAAACAACGCATCTGCTAAAACAAACACGCGGAGCTGTCACCTCGGGGACTGACGTTCCCTCGGGTGACGGCTCTGACAGGGCTCGGGTCCCCTGCGACCAGGGGACGCCTCCCCACGCTGGCGCCGGGGCATGTTTACAACACACAGCACAATGACCGAGAACAGGGGTTTCGGTGATACACAGCAAACATTTAGATCAGCTCAGCGGCTCTAAGCTCACACGGCGAGTCACTCCCGGAGCCAGACGCCATAGGGCTGGACAGCAGGCGGCGAAGAGGCTCCGAGGATCCCGGCGCGCCGAGCCGCTGCACGCTCCTCCGCGCTCCACGACACCCGCAGGGCCTGCGCCTTCGCTGGCTTCCCAGTGTGAGATGCACGACATATCCTTTACGAGGTCTTTTGATCCTGAAGTTTAGTTCTACTGTAACAAACTACGTTCTAATTAACCAAAAAAAGTGGGATTTTACTGAATTTTGAATTCTGTAAGACTGACCTGCAGTAACCATAAGAGTTTCAACTGTCAACAGATTTGACTTCTTTACAGATTCTGTAAAATTACCTGTATTGTGAAGCTACAGACTGTGCACCATTTCTTGGTACGTTATGGGTTAGAAAAACCTGCAAGAGGCTTGAAAGCAGTTACATTAAAACAATGAAGTTCAGCTAACTCCTTAAAAAAAAAAACAGCCCTGAGAACATGGCTCAACTAGCAAGAGCCTAGTTGAAAAACCACCATTATAAGCAAAAAGTAGAAGGATCTATTGAAGTCTTGAAATATTATGTGCCAACATTTGAGGCAGGAAACACTGCAGTCTTCCCAATTCTGTAAAGTAGCATGAGAAACTCAATGGATTGGAGCCATAAAAAAATGCATCATTATTTGGAGTGGAAATACTTTTCTTTGCTTCCTAGTCTTCTCAGCCTTCATTTTAAGCAATTGCAGCAGCTTATAGCTTTCCGTCTTGACACAATTTGTTTTAAAATGTTAAAGACAGTACTACAGAACAAGTAGATGGATAACGTTTGTTTTAAAGTAAAGCTATGAAAGAGGAGATTCCCTAAGGATTTGGTTAGGAATCTTACAAATACGCATCTAGATGGACTACTGATCACAAGCAGAGTTTGCTGCAAATTATTCTGACAGCAGACAGACACCTTGGAAAAAAATGTCTCAAAGATTCGTTCTAATTTAGAAGCAACGTTCAACCTTACTGAAACTTGGAGATTATACTTAAGACTCATGCTTATGTATTATTACCTATGGGAAACTTCATGCATGACAAACCAATGCTACGCACTTCCGTAGTGTCTGAAGTGCTTCACAAAAGACAACTAAGTATATAAGAACAAACCTATACTGAAGTACTGAATCATTTAAGTCTTGCAGAACTGAAGGTTGCAACAGGACATCCTTAAGTCCCAAGGAGGGCTTTTCCAGCAAGCTGGAGGTCATAAAACCTTGATCTTTAGATTGCTGCAGTACCTGAAAACTCCATTCAGACCAGAAGCCCGCTTGTAGAAACAGGTTAAAAAACAGCCCAGAGAACTTACAGTCTAATTAAATACCTAGACTGTGGGCCAGTGGCATCAAATACCTGTTTTCCAACAAGGTTTCCGGGGACTGACAGGCACCTGAACATGGACTAAAGCCCCGCCAGAATGAGAGCAAATCCAAGTCTTGTAGACTTCAAGCATTTATAGCACAGTAACAGCATTAGAACCTGCCTTAGTATGACACAGCAACGTCTGACTTCCTGTGTGACAGCTGATCTGAGATCAGCCAGCTATTAAGACCACGATCAATGGTTTAGTCACCTCCAAACCCTACAAAGCCTGTCCCTCAGATACCAGGATAATGGAGAGGCAGAAAGGAACATAGCGCAGACTAACTTCAACTCTTAAGCACGTCCTTAGAAGCTACTCTGAACTCCTTTCAATCTCTTGCTTCCACAGCTTTTTTTAAAAACTGTTTTGTCACTTCAGTCAAGGTGCTGTTCGTACAGCTCACCTGCAATGTGCATTGTGCTAGGCAAGAGCATGCGGCAGTATCCTCCTTCTGCCAGGGGTCCCAGGTAACTGTGCTTTATTACCGGAGTATGTTTGTTTATTGCTGTCTTCACCTTCATTAAACTGCTCTCCCTGTCCTAAGAAGTCTATGAAGAACGCACGTTTCTGCCACCTCTGTTAGACTTCTGAGGCTTGCTAAGCCCTATCACACTATGTACGAGGGCTGTTCAGGACAGTTGCCGTGAGCCCTCTGGGGATTAGAGTACATACTATTAAACCAAAAACATGTTAAGCAGCTAACAGCAGTGTGAAGTCTGACTCTCACCGCCAACAGTTTGAATCACGCAGGCTGCCCAGGGCAGCATGCAGTGTGTTTACAAGTTGTCCTCCATCTGCTAATAGCTGCTGAAGCTTAAGGCAAGTCCACCCAACAGTTTACCCACTGTGAGGGGTTTGAGCCATGGGCTAAGAAGTTTCCCACTCATGAAGAGTCAGTAAGTCTTAGAATTGAAGTTGAATGCCATAAACAGGAGTAGGCAAGTTATCCTTCCGTGACTAGTTCTGAAAAGCTTTGCGTTTGCCTGTTAAGCTACTAAATAGTTAGAGGCATGCATGTGTTTCAATGACTTAACTCCTCTGGACAGGAGCTTTCTAAACCATGGAGCAACTTGTTTATTTTATAGTTAAGCCACGGTTGTTCAGTATCGTATGTCAAGTCTATATTTTGAAAATACAATAATTCTATTTTTTAAAAAGAATCACATGCATTTAGTTTAGGCTCGATGCTACAATTTGTCCCACTTTTTGAAAAACATGTGGTCCTTGTGCTACAAAAATATGGTCTGAACCTGAAGATTAAAACCTAAAGCTGGAAGCACTGCAACAGATTCCCATGGAGTTTGTCACCCTTTTATAGTTTAAGATAAATACAATAAAGGAAAGCAATTGAACTGCATTTTTCTATTTTTTTTTTCAAGTCTGACAAAGGCCTCGAGTGAAAGTCTATAGCTTTAGCATCCATTCTCACCTTTGTGTCCCCTTGACCTATCTATGTCTTATCTACCCTATACTCCAACTGCCTGCCTAAACCACAGGTAGGCTTTGACACCATTTTAACATTACAATAAGCCAACGAGTTGGCAAAGAAGAATACAGAGGTAATACAGTTAAGTTGCACATGGCCACTGGGGCTTGGTCAAGCCAGCTGGCATTTTTGATCACTTGAGTTTCTTGGTCTAAAATTTGTGATTGGCACCTACAGTTCTGCAAGAGTCCCAATCCACAAAATACTTAAGCTTAAAAAAAAAAATGCTACTTTTATTGTCAGTTCAATCTAAATATGTCAAGAAAAATACTATTTGTGCTCTAGGTCACTTTATAATCCTAGATACCTACTAGCTTATCTAAAAGCCCCTGAATACTGGATTTTGTCTGTTCATACAGACAAACACTGTTTTGCTCAAGCAAATAAAAATATATCCACTAGTAACACCTGATTGGTTTCTCAGATCCATAGCTGAAACCCACAGGAATGTTAAAATAGTTACAATTAGGAAATTAAAGTCTCAGTGATTTTGAAAACTGCCAGTTAGCCTGCAACACTAATCCAGAATCCAGCACTGCTTTTTAACAATTCAAAAAAGAAATGAGGTTGCTTGTGAAGGCCAGAGCTTTGGTGACAATCAGAACCAAATTTAAAGATCTGTGGTTTGTCCAGACCTGAGCAGTTGCCCGGGGCTGGCGATCCTCTTTATTTGCAAGGCTTTATGGCTACAGCACATTCTTCATTCATTGCACTTATGACGGATATCTGGAAGAAAAGACAAGTAGGTGAGTTCCAACCCTTGACAGAAGAGCTGCTCCTAGAAGTTACAGACGCTCACACTATCATCTATCCCATCTCTCATTTGAGAAGAAAGGCTGCTGAACCCGTCAGAATTAGCAGATGAGACTATTGTAATTTTATAATCAAAACAAAATTGCTTTCAGAGCCAGCTCTAAAGCTTCTGACATCTAAGGGTACTACACTATTTCCTTCCAAAGAAGCTAGACCTCTATAGTGCAGGACCTAAGCACATCGAGGTTTGTTTTCAGCTTTAAGCTGTTTCTATAGCCCAGATTACATCAAAGCTTTACACCAGTAGGAGTGGAAGCTCCAATTTACATTGCTCCAATTTACACTGCGTGGAGAGCACTGTTAGGATTTCTCTAGACGTTCGAAACCCCCATATCACTTCACTGTCAACTGAGCCAGGTTTCAGTGTCTTATCGACTGCTCCAGAAGCCCTTCCACATCCCAGAAGTCCCATTCCCATACTTCTAACCCTCTCTTCATGAAGAGATACAAACAGTTGATATTAGAACCCGAGTTCTTCATTGTACTGTCAAGTGCAATTAACCGCAGCTCTTCTTGTCTGCTTTATTCTGTACCTGCACATCTTCATTGGCATTGAACTTTCCTTCGATTTCTTTGCCCAGATCACCTTCTGGCAACTTTAGATCCTCACGAACTTCACCACTTTCTGTCAGCAGGGAGAGATAGCCATCCTGAATACCTATCAGCTGTGAAGAGAAGTTCATTTTTAGGAAGTTTAACATCAGTGCTCACTAGCAGGCAGCAGCTGAAGATAAGCAGAAGGCACAGCTAGCTGTTACACTCATTCTTTAGTAGTGAGATTCTAACAGTTAAAAAAATAATTTAAATTAATTTAAACAACAGATTAAATCACCAGAACCCTGCTGGTTATTTCCTAGGATGTAGGGCACTGCAAAACTCTTCCTTGTGATTTACAGGATGTCTGCTTCCAGGTCACTGGATCAGCTTTTCACATTTGTGAATTAGAAGCAGTAACTGGAACAGTGTTCTCTGAACAGCACTGCTTTTATACGGTGTACCAAGTACAGAATTGTTGATCTGTAAACTCCAATACCTTCATTTGTAAAATGAGATACTATCATTTATTTTACAGGCTAAGGAATAAATAACGGAACATCCCTTAGACTCTAGACCACTGTTATAATGCTGTTTTCCACCAAATTGAAAGCCTGAGCTAAAGGAACAGCTGTTTTGACAGAGCAGGTTAGGGTACCTGCAACATGTTACAGTCAATTCCAAAGGTAGCCCTAACAAGTCTGAAAAACAGCAAGAATTTCAGTAGCATGAAGGGCCCAAGAACATGAGAGAAAGACCACCAAGATCACACGAACAACCCCTTGGAAGCTCTGAGCCCAAGACAGGCTAGTCGTGTTTTAACAGAATCAACCGTTCTGAAGAGCTGCTAACACTCTGAACTTTGGCTTTGTTGAGCAACTGCAGCTTTCCCACCGATCAGGATGTACCAGCTCCTGACCAGAACTACCCTGCTACTCCCAAGACAATGGGAAGACGGCTGAGACACTACAACTCAACCTGAATTAGGCCGCTTTTAGGAGCATACTGTCTGTATCACAGAAAGCATTCCAGAAGCCTGTCAAATTCCCTCCATACATACATATCTCAGAGCAGATTACCAAAATTACTTGAGCTCAACTAATGCCAGCTCCTGGACAAGAAGGAGGTAGCACCACAGCAAGTTACTGGCATCAGACGTGGCTTAAGAGTGTTTTGTTGATTCGCCAATGTAAGGGTGAAATTGTGAGTGGTAATATACGCTTAGATTCACATTTATGCGAAATACTAGTCATCCTTTAGATAGTAATAGTACCTAACAGTAGGGGAATCTCTCTCCAAAGGATGCCAGTATCTCAAAGAATAAAAAGGTGACCTTACAATATCAACTAGAAGAAATGCTGTTCCAAATTAGAGCTGTTACCCATCATTTCTAAAGGCTGCTGCATGAGGTTGGTGGTTCAGCGAGCAGCTCTCCCACCCAGTGAACTCCAACAGTTTTAACAATTCAGTAAGTGCTACTCGTGCAGCCGTGCCCCACTGAGACAGCCAAGTGTGCCAAGCCATTAGTTCTCTACCTTCTGGCAACAGTCCCTTACTAACTGACAGACAATTTGGGGGTGAAGATAGCTTACTCGTGGAATCGGGAGTTTTAAGCTTTTCAACGTGTGGGGAGACACAGTGACTATTCACTCACTTGGTAATCATTCCTCTTGATGTTCGGAACATCCATGTTATGAGTTGATGGGCAAATATCTTCGTATTTTTTACCATTGAAGATATCGATACCAACCAAGTGGACCTACAGGAAAACAGAAATAAGATCAGTTACCTTCTGTCCTAGAGAAGCAAAATTCTACTGCCATCACTACCACTTGCCCCATAAAGGTTTTTTATTATTATTTTTTAAGAGATCACATGAAATAAAGAGAATTCTGCCTAGACCCTCTGCTTGCTGTAGGAGATCAGCCCAGGCCCTGAGAGAAGGCCTCCCAGATAGCCCCTCACAGCCCGTTACAGAAGATCACCCAGTAAGTTATCTTGCACAGCCACGGCCTCCCCGAGTTCTATGATACAAGCTGAAGTGCAACGTGGTGCAGGACTGTTAAAAGAATATTTATTTTGGGCTCTAGCTGTTCGGAGAAACAGAACAGAGACAACATGAGGGGTAAGGAGAACAGAAGAGGCGGCCACGCACTGAGATTAAGGCAGCTCCCACTCCCCTAGCAGCCCACTACAGCTCACACTCACATTCCTGGTTTATAGGCTACTCTCCTCGGCTCCTTTCACTTTTGCTAAGCTTTCAATATCTAAGAATACAGGAGAGCCTAGTAAAACGCGCCAAAAAAGGCAATGGGAGGAAGAAAACGAAAAAAAAAAAAAAACAACAAACTGTAAGGGCTTGGTAGTGAGAGCTTTTAACAAGTCTGGTTCGTTTTAAACTCTTGATGCCCACCACGAAGCCTCCCACCCACCACGAAGTCACGCTGCTGCACAGGCCCGAGCCCCGGACGGCAGCGGCAGGCCCGCAGCCCTCACGTCCCCGCCAGGAGGGACGCGGGAGGGGGACATGCTCCATGCTGAAAAAAGGGAAGCGGCAGCAGCACGGCCAGACGGCAAAGCAGGGCCATGGAGGCCCGGCAAGGCAGCAGCTGCGTGCCTGGCGTTACGTAAGGGAACGGGGACACCTCCCGCAGGCGTGCGGCTCGGCTCCATGGGCCTGCCTCCGGCACCACGAGGCTGTGCTGGGGCTGAGCGGCGTGACCCCCCCCACCCCACTAATCCATCCTGCTACGGACTTGGCATGGGGGGAAAGACCCCAACCCCTTACACCCAATGGTGCTGCCCCGTCCCCAAAGCCCTGCGGTTTGGGGGTGCCGGGGGCGCGCTCACCTTAGCGTGGCCGTGCTTGCCCGTCTTGGAGGTGGACATCTCGACGATCTTGCATGGGCGCCCCTTGAGCACCACGAAGCCGTTCTTGCGCAGCGCCGAGCACTGCATGGGGTAGGTGGACGAGGCGCCGGCATCGCCCGTGGTGAAGTCCAGCTCGTCGGCCATGGCGGCGGGCTGCGGGGAGGGGGGTACCGGGTGTTACCGGGGGGGCACCGGCACCGCATGGGGGCACCGGGACCGCCGGGGGGTGGGGGGGGGGGCAGCGCCATGGCGGCGCCACGTGCCCGGCGGGGCGGGGAGGCGCCGGGAGCCGCCACGTGCCCGCACTCCCCCGTACCCCTCCGCACCCCCCGGTAACACCCGGAACCCACCCGGTACCCACCCGTTATCCCCTCCCGGTCCCCCCCCCGCCGCGGCCCAACCGCCCGCGGGCCGCAGCCGTTAGCCCCGGGAGGGCGATGGGGAAGGGGACAGGCAGAGGGAGGGGGGGTTTATAAGGGGGGGTTTCACGGGGGGGGGTCCACGGGGTGCCCGTTACCTGTGGGTGCCGGGGCCGGGCGGGGGCAGGGCGCCGCGCACACGCGCCCGAGCACTGCGGCGGGAAGGGCGGCGGGCAGCGCGCGCACCACGCCCCGCCCCCCCCCGCCCGCTTCCGCCCCGAGCCGCCCGCCCCGCGCCGCGCCGGAGGAGGGGGGCGTGGCTTCGCTGTGAGGCCCCGCCCACGTGGGCGTGTCCTCGCCACAACGCCCCGCCCAGCTCAGTGCCGCCCCGGCGGCCTGACGGGGCGCTGCGGCACCGCCGGGTGCTGCCGCGAGGGTGGTTACGGGCGGTGTTAGTCACAAACGCGGCGCTGGTGAACTGAATACATCGCTGTAACCGAGCGTGATACTGGCTTAATTAAATATCCTGCTGGTACTGAACGTGATACTGGTGTGGAATGTGTCAGTGTTGCATGGGTGTTGTGGCTGTTGCGTGTTGTGTGGGGTTGCCGCTGCTTTGTACGTTGTTAATTGCGTTAGGGCTATCACACAGGAATCGTATAGGAAGTTATAATAGTAATGTAGTATAGCCATATACAATTACATTATATTTACATATTTTTAATAATTCTAGTTCTCATTGTAATACATGACATTATATACTAATAGTAGTAAAGGCCAAATGTCAGAATCACAGAATCGCAGACCCATCAAGGTTGGAAAGCCCTCCAAGATCACCTGGTCCAACCACCCCCCTCCCACCACCATCACCCACTGAACCACGTCCCCAGCACCACGTCCAACCTTCCCTTGAACACCCCCAGGGACGGTGACACCGCCACCTCCCTGGGCAACCCATCCCAACGCCTGGCTGCTCCTTCTGAGGAGAAATGTCTCCTCATTTCCAACCTGAGCCTCCCTTGGCACAACCTGAGGCCATTCCCTCTGTAATGATGCTGCTTTCAAAACAAAATAACAAAACAAAACAGGTTTCAGTGCAAGGCCGTGGTGCCTGGCCTAGCAGGGCCGTCTGGGGGTGTTCATTCCTGTCACCCTGTTCCAGTCCGCTCAGGCCGTGGCTTTTCTGGCACCATCTTCCTGCTGCAGGGCAGCTCCTGGGACACACAACGAGGTTTTAGCAAACCAGGAAAGGAACGGGTGTTCCCAAAGCCTGCTCGAGAAATGTGCTTACCAGCCGACGCAAAGGTCATTTGTCAGTTTAACATTTCTCCTTGACTGTCAGAAAATAATCAGAAACAAAAGCATTTTGCAAGCGCGGCGTAATCAGTCAGTCAAAAGGACTTGAAACTGTCTAAGAGCAATGATGAAAGCTTGTTTTAATTAACATAAGGCTCAGATGGCTCTCTGTAAGGTGTCCTGCCCATCATCTACAGCATTAATAGCACAGCCCTCGTTAGCCTCCGACATCAATCCTGCTCTGCTGTCAGGGGAGAGACATTCCCAAGTGCAGTGACAAACATAGCCACACAGAGACAGATGGATCCTGAGCAAAACAAGGCCAAATGGTTATTAAAAAAAATTAAAACACACACACAAACTCCAAGTCATATTCTGTAATACTTTTAGCTATTTGACTAAATTCACCCAAAGACCTTTCTGTGGAGCTGCTGTTGGAGGAGTGGTGTGGGGCACAGTCCTGCCTGGGGCAACACCTTACTTTAAACACCACACAAACAGAAACGTGAAAAATCCAGAAAAACGGTGATATGTGTTTGGTAGCATTGTCAGAGCTGGTCCCTGCAGCTGGCACCGTCAGCTACTTTGCTGCTCTGCTTTTTCTGCCACAAGATCCCGAGTTTATCCTCTCTGTCCAAATGGGACTGTGAGAGGGACGGGTTTTAACTCCATCTTTTCAATCAGTTCATCAGCAGTTTCTGAAGTGTTTTTATTTAACTGATGACAACCTGTGACTAGATCCCACTTCAATTTGGACGGTGTGTACCCAAGGAGATAGGTGTGACTCTTATTTACACGGGCCTCCCAGCACGCTGGGGTGTGGGCTCCCCTCTGTTACCAGGGCGGGCAGTGGCTGCCTCATGCAGGCTAGCTCTGGAGATGATACACATTACCCTGGGGAACTGCCCATTTCTCTCCTGTGTCACTTGATAAGCAGTGTCTGAGCTGTTGCGTTAAGTGTTCTTACGTTCACGGTGTGTGTATGCTTACCTACAAGTGTACGACTAATTGCATGTGCTCAAGGGCATTTTATCTTGTGATAAAATACTTTATGAAAGAACTCCCAGCTCTTTTGAGCCCGTTCTGGAGCAGACTGGGGCTAAGCACTGACAATAATTTATTTTCTCAATGGTTCAGGGCATAAATTTGGTTGGTTTTCTGCAATTAACGGATTCATTTTAGATGATCTGAGAGATCTTCTGTATTAAACCTAGTCTTTCTGCTGAGATGAAATGATACGTTTTTTTGAGACACAAAGCAAATATTCCAAGGCAGTCTTCATCAGAGATTCAGTTAAAGAAAACTGGAAATCAGATGCATCAGTCATTGCTTGCAGATATCTCTCCTTTGTTTGGATCAATAGTTATTAGAAAATAAAGAGTTTCTTGATTGTACTAATGTGATTATCCCGTTTTCCGTACAACAATAGCAATTTGATTTCAAAGCATATTTGTAAATATCATGCCTTTCATGTTTAAACATACTTCCTTTCCTTTTGTGCACGTGTGCTTAGAACACCGCACAGCTGGATCACATCTTTTCTTTTGAGGAGGCTCGGTGTGTTATCAATCTTCATCTCCTCTGTCCACATCTTTATATAAATTGCACAGCAGAAACTATCAAAGAGAGCTTTTGGAAAGGTTAAAATGAGCGAGTTGTATCTTTTCTCAGTTATGTCCTGGAGAAGTGTCTGATGCCCAGAAGCACCTCGTTAGAGCCCAGCCTCGACATGCAGCCAGCTGTGGGGTAAGCACACAACCTCCTCTCCAGCACACTCGCCAGCAGGCAGGAGGTGATGTTTGCACCGACGTGAGCTGTGCCTGCAGCCCGGCTTGCAGAGCCTCCTGCCTCCAGCCACCTGCCTGGCACATCGCTGCTGCAGCCTTACTTCTGCGAAGAATTGCTCTGTGGAACATCAAGGACAGCAATGTCCTGGGACATCCAGGGGTGGCAGCCTGGGGTCCCCGAAGACCGAAGGTACTGGAGGAGACAGGATGGGTCACGGAGCAGCAGTGGCTTCCCAGCATGACTCCCCTCTGCCCCGGGTAAGCTTCACGTTGAAGCAGCGAGAGGCTCGCTCAGCAAGACTAAGGTCATGCTGCAAGATGAGTAAAGTAGCAGGTCATGAGCAAAGCAATGTAAACACAACCCTACTGCAACTTTAACAAGCATCTCTGGTTCTAACTGAGCTGTCTTACCTGGGATCGCACAGTCGTGTCCTGGCTGCTGGGGATGATGATTCATGTTGGCTTCTGGGGGCAGCCTGGACTAGGAGGATAAAAAGGGACTGAGGACTGATGATCCTCTCCTACAGAGGGCAATGCCAGGCTCAGCAGTCCCGCTGTGTTCCTAAATGCAATCCCTTGGTACAGCCTGAACCAGATGAAAGAGCCGCTGCAGTGACCTTGCCATAGGCATCCCACTCTGCTCCAGGCACTGCTTTAATCCCGTGTTCACCTTCTGCTTCCCACAGAGATCGAACCAGTGACTCATCCCGCTTTGCATGGGCCTTGAGAACAGGATTCTGGGATGCTAGACGGTTCCTACGGCTATTAGGGGCTGCAGGCCATGGGATGCTTAAAAACTACGGCAGCAGTGCCTCTGCCCGCTCCATGCTCGCTCCTGCCTTGTGCAGCCTCCAGCGCAGCTGCACGGTGTGATCAGGCGAGGTGTGTGTGTGCAGCCGCCGGCTGAATCACCCCGGGCACACGCTGCAGATAAGAGCCGAGCGGTGTGACAGTGCCAGGGACGCCGAGCTGGCTGGAACCAGCTGTAACTTGCACCAGGAAGGGGGAAAAGGCGCTGCAAGTCCAGCTGTTCACTCCTCCTGCGGCTGACGCAGCACTGCCACGGGATAGCTGACCCGTGACCGAGGCAGCCCTGCTGCAGTGCGTAGTCCCGAGAGCGAGTAAAGGGGGCAATGCAAGGCACTGCACCAACGCCTGGTCTGTAGTTATGCCTACAACCTGTAAGATTTAAAACCCACTGAGCTACAGCCAGGATTTATTGCCATCCTGCGGGGGAGGACGGTTCTCTTCCAGCACTGCTGCTCACTGGGCAAAACCTCTGGGCAAAACCTGCCAGCGGTGCCTTAGTGAAACTCTCGAGCACAGAACTTAAATTAAATCCCATCCTTACACGTGCGGCTGGAGCCAGACCTGCTGTCCTGCCTTGTGTTTCCTCAGCATCGATCAGTCTCAGCGAAAGAGGACACAGAGCACTTCAGAAAATACATCAGACCCTAAAGCCCGGTGCCCTGAATATGCAAGCTCTCACTTCAGCTTCATCATCCTCAGCCTTCGGCTCAGCAGGGGGAGGGTGCCTCTGCTCGGCGGTGAAAAACAAGCTGAAGTGAGGCAGAAAAATCTGTGATAAATTAGCATGGAAAGTGTTAATGGAGCCAAATGTCCTGAGTTTATTGGATTAGGGAAGTCAAACTAATTTTAAAATTACGCCTAGAGAGTGGGAAAGTAGATATTGTTAGCCATTTATCTGACACAACAGAAAAGTCTTAATGGCCGTCATCTTAGCACATTAGGAAAACACTGTCAAAGCTCTTGCTGACAAGATGCTTTCTCAGGGGCTATTAATTATATTGCATTATTAGCTAACTACAGGATGGAAACATACTTTGCATGTTAACGAAAGTGCAATGACCATTTAGCTAATAAGTATGACTTGGTCTTTTAAACCTTAATGATTAGCAACTTAATAAAACTGTAACAGAGATAAAAATAATGATTGAACAAGCTGTGTCATAAGAGCAAGTTTCAGCTGGAACTCACATGTAGCAAGGGTAGATAAAATGCTAATTACAGCCTGATGGGACGAGACAGACGTAGACATGGCTGCAGAACTAACAAACTCCTCTGACCCTTTTCTGCATTGCCATGCATGGTAAAAGCACAGTGTGACAGCTCAGCCCGGAGTATCAGCTTCACCTGTCCCCAGCAGCCCTGGTGAGGACAGGGACTGCCAAAGCATTGAGCAGCACCCAGCTCTGTGCACCCTCTCCCAGGCTGCTGCCTGCCCCACGGACAACACAACCATTAGCAGAATTAATTTGAAACATCCCAGGATGAGCAAAGCATCGTCTCTAGGGGGCTATACAGGTAAATGAATGAGAAGAGCAAAATGCACAAAGGCATGTTGTCCAGTTGTGGCCCGAGAAGGTGAGAGAGGATGCCCTGTGGGGGTCCCACCCTGGAAGAAGACTTGTTTCCCTTCCTCCTGGCTGCAACTCAGCATGACCGAGCGAGGGAGCATCCCGTTAGCCTGCAGGAGGCCCAACACACCAGCAGTGGGCTATGGAAAATCAGCCAGGCAGGAGGAAATTGGTGGCAATGTGATGCCTGCTAGTGCTGAGGCTCCCGTGGCAAGCTACCCGGTCTGGGCTGTAGCTCAGCCAAAAGCTTCACAGAGTGCAGGTTGAAATGCGGACAGAAAGCCTGTGTGTGTGTGTGCTACATTGCAATAGGCAAATCAGGCTTTCTGCTGGCATTCATTTAGTGATACACAGGAAAACACAGCCTGCCCGGCTCAGAGCACTGCTCAGTTAATGACCCCCCACCGCTGGGTTTTTAGTTCTGAATGCAACCCATCACTGAACTGGTGCTCCTCAGGCATCCGGACAAAGCTCAGCAGAAGTGTAGCAAAACATGTTGGGCCAGCCATTTTCACACCAAGCTACATGCATGGCCATTGTGCAGCCGTGGCTGGAGCCGTTTGCCCATTTGGAAGGCTGCTTCTGCTTCTAGGGACTGGCTGGCCAAGGAGGGCTGAGCGGGGAGGTTTGGGGATGGTGGGTGCCTCCCTGCCGCTGCTGCCCCATCCACCTGCCCTAATAGCGAGGCAAACACACCTCGAGCCCTGTCCCTCCCACAGACTCCCCCTGCAGAGGCACAGCACCAGCTGCGAAGCTGCCCCAGGCTCATGCAAGCAGAGCAGTGTTTTACAGCAGAGGGCTTGTGCAGCAAACGCACCCCACCAGAAAAAAACACCTCCCATCTGGAGCTGGACATACAACTGGGATGTAAGGACGGGAAAAAAAAAACAACAGCACAAGCCAACAGATGCCACAGATGTTGTTCATTGCCACCTTTATGTAACAGACATAGATAACTGCTGTTATTGCAGGCATCCTGGGAAAGCCTCCGGTGAAATCTCCTTGCTCCAGTATGCACACAGGGCCAGCTGCTGGGCCAGGGGAACCTCGTGCCCGTGCTCCAGTTGCTCAGAAGGAACCAAAATTTGCCTGAGGGTCTTGATGCCAAGAGGGCAAAGTATACACAGGAAGGAAGTTCGGGCCCGTGGAAAGCCTGTGAACCTTCTTGCCTGAAACCAAAGCCACAGCAGCTGGCTGTGGTCCTCCTTGGCCCATCTCGTCTCATGCCTTTCTTCATCTTTGATCTTCTGTTACACCACAACCACCTCAGCACTCACAGTTGCTGTGAGCTCACAGTGACCCAGCAGTGCTGGTGCCTCCTCTTTAAATAAATACTGGGTGTCTGTCCTGAGGAGCTTGCTAGGAAGTAGCTGGGTATCACAACAGGGAACATATAAACCTTAAAACCTCGAGCAGAGAGCAGAGAGCAGCACATATACCCCCCAAAGAAGAAAAATCCCTGCAATTTGACTTCGTCACCTAGCATTCTCTCATACAGAAGCAAAATGAGCACGAAAAAGGCTACAGAAACACAGCCGCTTCCCTCTCACACGCTTTGTTTGGTGAAGCACAGCCAGCCAGCGAGACCCCAGCGGTGTGCCAAGCAGGGGGCACCTCCCAGTTAGCAGGGCAGGGCCCATTTACCCTTGGGCAGGGCCCATTTACCCTTCGGGGTCCCGTTAGCTGTTACGGTTGGCCTGAGAGCCATGCATTGTGTCAGGAAGATGGGTGCAGAGGGTGGGGAAGGAGGGCAGCGAGGGAGGGGAGGCCCAGGCCCGGGCTGCCCAGAGCAGCCATGGCTGCCCCGGCCCCATGGGGCCCGTGTCCCTCAGCACCGCGGGCGCTCAGCGCGCTGTGCCGCTAGCACCGCTGCCTCGCAGGTGGTTTCTCAAGGCTTTTCAGCTCACTCGGCAGGAGGAAGCGGCAAGCATGAGAAGAAAAGGTGAAGGCACGACACTTCAGCGTCACCCCACCCCTCTTCCCTTCGTTCCAGCCGGGCGAGGGCCCTGCTCGATGCAGTGCTTTCCCAGCTAGTGAGGCCATCGCCTCAGCACGCGGCGGGGCGTGGGGACACACGTGTAACATGTTCCTCCCGTGCTTTCCCCGGCTCTTCCTGAGCCCAGCTGCGCCGATGGTTTCGGAGCAAAGCGCCAGGCTGGCACCTGTGGCTGGAGGGTGCAGGCGGCAGCAGTCAGAAGTCCTCCTGGGCTGCCGCCTGCGAGGTTTGTGTGAAATGAGACTTTTGCCCAGTGTTTCCCGCTGCGCCTGAAGGAAGCCCAGGCTCCGTCCCTCCTTCCTGCCTGCGTGGCCGTGCCTACGCCACCTCACCGCCACGCAGCTCTTCCAGCTCAGTCATGGACTTGGCCGGGAGCTTCTTGCGGCGGAACACGGCCGCGATCTCCTCGAACGATTTCCCCTTTGTCTCAGGTACTTTGAGGAAGGCAAACAGGAGGAAGACCACGAGCAGGACAGCGAAGATGACAAACACGTACGGTCCGCACAGGTCCTGCAGTGGGGCAAGTGAGAGCAGGGACACGGCCGTCAGCACCATGGGTGGCTTCTTGTCACCCCACCCCAGGAGGCCTTGGAGACCCAGGGGACACATACACGTCCCACTAGCCTGCCCTGGGGCCCTCACCCAGCAGCAGACCCATGCCCGCCACGTATTTGTACCATTTTACCGAGGTTTCTTACCGCAATGTACTGGAAGCACATCCCCACGATGAAGTTGCAGGCCCAGTTGCAGAAGCCGGCGATGGCGATGGCGGCAGGGCGCGGGCCTTGGCTGAACAGCTCGGCTACGATAAACCAGGGGATGGGCCCAGGCCCCACCTCGAAGAAGATGACGAAGAGGAAGATGGCGATCATGCTGACGTAGCTCATCCAGGCGAACTGGCTCTGCAAGAGGATGCGCTTGGTGTTACGGCCCCAACACAATTCTCAATAGTTATCACTAATTTATTAGGTTTCTTTTTCAGAAATTTCCCCCTATTCAGACAAGTGAGGGCTGGATATTTATCACTGAGACCCTGAACATTTGTGCTGGTGCTGGCTGGGTGTGTGGTGGGAATGCAGGGGACAAAGAGTACACTGCCCCCAGGCACTGCCCTCATCAGAGACAGCTCCAGCTATGGCCATGTTGCCCCTTCGGAGGACAAATGTCTTCCAAGCTTCTATGAGATGAAGCCTCAAAGCTTTCCCCTTGAGGGATGCTTTGTCTTCGCTTGTTTGCAAGCCACAGAGATGAAGTGAGGAGCGAGCCTTACCAGGAGCGCGAGTCCAACCGTCATGGCCACAGCGCTCATCAGCATGCCCATCAGGCCAGCCAGGAAGAGGGAGCGCCTGCCCGCCTTCTCCACCAGGAACACCTGGAGAAACACAGGCAGCCGGTCAGCCTCCAGCAGCCCTGCTCTCGGGAGCTTCCACCAGGTCCGTTAGCAGCAAACAGCCTGTTTCCACCACCACCACGCAGTCCTGCTCTTTTAGCTCACGTGGTGGTGATTTTTGTGCTGTTTTCCAAGCTCCAGAACCTCTGCTGGTGGCTGGTAGGGAGCCAGACCGGGCAGTCACCCTGTCTAGGGCAAGGTGAAAGCCCGTATACACAGAGCTCAGGGGTTTCCAGGCTCTCAGGACTGCCCACTGCTCCCACACCTGTGTTGCTGGCTGTGGACTTGTTTTTTCCCTGCATCTATACCCATCACTTCACCCAGTGGGGAGATGCATGTAGCTCCAGAGGACAACAAATCTGTTTGGCCTAGGATACCCTACATCAGGAGGCTGCCTGCTCCTTCCCCTCCGCTCTAAAGGACACCCTTGGCCATTAGCTCAACCTAAGACATCCCTTTTTTCTGCAATTATAACAAATGCTCCTAGGGGATGGTCTCATTGCTGGAGGCAGATCATCCTGCCAACCTGCGAAGCTGCAGAGGGCGAGCCTCCACCTCCCTTCTCCCCTTGCCAAGACCTGCACGGCCGTCGGTGCTTCTGCCTTTTGGTCAGGGTCTGTCATTCATTGACAGATGCAGGTAATTTTTAAAGTGCTTATGGCAAAAAGAAGCAAAGAGCAAATGTCCCCAGGGTGGATCTGGGACTGCAGGAGACCATCGGAGCTGAAGGCAGCCCTCCTCCAGCTGCACAGCCTCCGTGCCTTGTTTCACCATAACCACTCATGGATTCTCCTCTGCATGGGACCTGCAATGGACTTTCTCTAAAGTTCCATCCCAACGCTGTCTGTAGGGTGGGCTAAAACCTTTCAGGTCCGTGTATTTCTACAGTGCATCTAGTCCCACTTCATGGTGGGCAAAAGTCCTTTGCTCCCTACTGCTCTCTAGAAATACGAGGGAAATGGCATTTCCTGCTCTTCCTATATTAATAGCCACATTAAAAACTAATTATCTCCTGATTGGCATTGTGTTAATCCTCTCAAGAGAAAGACAAGCAGAGGGAAAGGCAAAGAAAACTGGAGCCACCCTTTTATTGCTACAGAGTAGTGCCCAGAGCTGATGAGAATTGCTCTATTATTTTATTACTGTGGAATAGCCCTCAGATATCAATCATGCAGATGCTGTGTGCATAGGGATGAGAGATTGAAAGAAAACAGATAAGAGAGATTGCGAGCTGCTGGCTTTACTCCCGCCCCTGCCTGCTGCTCGCAGAAATCGGGCCCGCAGAATTAGTCTCGAAGGCAACTTTTGGTTCTGGGGCAGCACTGAGCTACCTGAGCTTCCCTGAGCAAGGCAATGCAGCTTTCATTCACGAGGCATTCAGCAGTGCTGCTTGGCAGCAACGAGCCCTGTTGCGAGGCTTGATTTTCCAAACGAGGAAAATGGGATTCCCAGGGCGTGATTTTTCCCACAGGGTGTGCAGGGTCGGCCCTGCAAAACTGCGGCCCCCAGCCCCAGGATAAAATGTTTCAAAATCAGATCGCCGCTCACCCGTTGTTGTGATCTGGGGCAGAAATATTTACTTACAGAGATAACAGTGAAGACCGTGTTCACCACTCCAACGCCAATGGTTGCATAAACGGGTTGGTCAACTCCGGCTCTCTCAAAAATGTTTGTGGAGTAGTAAAAGATCTATGGAAATACATTAGGACGAAGGATTAGGTAACAGGGCTGCTGGAACTTTTTGTTCTCCCGAGGGCAGAACTGCTCTTGCTTGGCTGAGATTTGAAGCAATTTAATTGCAATCAATCCTTCAGATTTTAATGATTTGGTACAAGAATTAAGGCTGAAACTTTCAAAGAAACCTGGGGGAGTTAAAAATCCCATTGAAATTCCCCTCTTGAACCATGGCATTTGCACATTTCAAGCTCCTCTTCCTTGCAGTCCCGTGTTTAATCTTGAAAGCCAGATCACCAGCACGGCGTGTTGGAGGCAAGCACCTCGATGGGACTGAGCTTTAAAAGGATTTTAAAAGGCTACATTGGGGTGACTCTGGTCTCTCCCTTCTCTCAAAGAATAAGCGATTCCTGTCTCATGGATGTTAAGGACAGGAGGTAAATGTGGGTTTCTTTAAAGACAAAAGGTTTTGGGAGGCTCACCGCATTGATTCCTGAGAACTGCTGGGATATCTGGACCATCAGCGCCACGATGACAGCCTGCCGGTACTTCGAGGAGGTGAAAAGCTGCCCGATGGACACTTTCTTCTCACTCGCCGCTTCTTGTTTTTCCTTCTCCATCTCAGCAATCTCCTTCATCGGGTCGCAGTTTCCTCTGAGCCTTTTCAGACCTTAAGAGAAAAAAAAAAAAAAAAAAAAAAGATGAACCGTTTATTATGGACCAGCCACGGCCACGCTGCGAGATGTGTGAGCTGCTGCAGGAGCCGCCCTGGGTTTGCTGCGTAATTGCAGTTGTGGGGATTTCCTACAAAAGCGGGGAAACAGAAAACTCTGCACCTGCTAGATGCAGCCTCTCGGGTGGGGAAGAGTAGCGTGGTAAGGAGCAGCGGCACCCAGGGACACCAGTCCAGGCTCTCCAAGCTCAGCCAGGCTCTCCCCTCAGTTTTTAATACCACGGACGGTGTGAAAGCAGCCCCAGACAAGCCCAGAGGTTGTGTCTTACTCTTTTTGGCCTCCTCCACCTTCCCCAGTTTGATGTAAAGGTATCTGGGGCTCTCAGGGCACAGCAGGAGCAGGAAGAACTGCAGCAGGGCGGCCACGCCGGACAGCCCCAGGAGCAGGGGCCACATCTCGTCGTTGCCGAGGAGGAAGTCCAGCCCGAGGACCTGGAATAATCGAGGTGGGTTTGAGAGGAGCTGAGAGCTCCCCGAGCAAAGCCTGCACAACCTCTTCCTTCCACTCCTTGCAAAGCCATTTCTGTATCCCCGGTGCAGCAGGCAGGACCTACTTTGCCAGCTTTTTCACAAGGTTTTCCAGAAAAGACTGGGAACCACACTCTTTGGCTAAGTTGGATTAGGTGAGGTTTGTGGCTGTGCCGTTTTCTGGCAGTGTTGGTGCCAGGCACATTGACGTGCTGTGCTGCCACGTGGCGGGGACACCTGCCGTGGTGGGCAGTGCTGAGCTCCTGCTTCCCTGATACAGCCATCTCTGAGCTCCCCCATACCAAGGATCTCGGGTTCGGGATCCAGCCTGACTCTGGGCAGATGTGCACAGAAGTTTCCTGGCAGAGGGCAGACGTACTTGTTGTTCCCTGAGAAGATCCGCGCCTCTGGCTCAGGGCTGTGTTTAACCCCATTAGGGCAAACAGCTCCACTCTCCTTCAGTTTTGGGGTGAAATTATGAGAGGTTTCCCAAAAGTTCCCCTGCGTATCGCTGGGGTATCCCTAACCCCTGCAACACCCTCGCTGCCCTGTGCCTTCTCCTCCTTACCTGGCTGATGAGGATACCCGTGACGATCGCCAGCTGATGCAGCGTCCCCAGCGCTCCGCGGAGGGCGGTGGGAGAGACCTCGCTAACGTACATGGGCACGAGGCCGGAGGAGAGTCCTGCGGGAAGCACACGAGGTGTCACCGCCCCGGGATGGCAGCTCCATGGTCAGCAGAAAGCTCTCCCTGAACCAGGAGGGAGGACGGAGCCCACGTCCTGCATCCCACATCCCACATCCCACATCCCACGTCCCGCCCAGCCTGCCTCCCGCAGGGCCAGGAGGGCTGTGCACGTGAACACAGGCAGCCCAGCATGGAGCAGAGATCTGCTGGGAGCAGTTATTACGGAGCAAAGAGCTCTCTCCAGTCTTTCCTTGACCCGTCAGAGTGCAGGACTGCCTTTACACGCCAGTAACAGCGATAGCGAGCTGTATTTCTGAGCTAATTCCAATATAATCCCCTATTATCTGCGCGATATCTTCTCCTCCCTGTCCGCGGAGCTCCTGTACTAAGTGCAGCCGGCTGCAGATAGTGCTGTTGTCCGGGGAACCTTTCAAACAGCGTGACTAACAGCACGCTGTGCGACAGCCACCACCAACACCCAGCCCTGGCATCAAGGCGCTGCCCCCAGCTCCCTTCGGGCGCGAGGCAAAACGAGCTGATTTTGTGACCGAGCTGACCCAAACGCTCCCGGGGAACATCCCGGATTGAGGAGGACGGGCATGGGAGGCAGAGGCAAAGTGCCACCTGCCAAGGGGGGGGGCCGCCCCCCCCCCCCCCCCCCGGGGCCGCGCCGGGGTGGGGGGGGGGGGGGGGGGGGGGGCCGGGGAAAAGCCCCCCCCCCCCCCCCCCCCCCCCCCCCCGTGAACTCCAGAAAAGATTTTAAAGCAGTTACAAAAGGTGAGAAACCCTCGCGTCACAGCCTGCCCTGCGGGCACTCACCGCAGTACAGCCCCGTGATCGCTCTCCCGGCGATGATGAGGATGTGCGATGGCCCGAATTTGGCCAGCCCCATGAAGAGGTTGCCCACGATGGAGAGGATGTTCACCGCCAGCATGGCCTTCACCCTGCAAGGAGGCAGCACCGCTCGTCCCTGCGCCTCCCGGCCCGCCGGCACCGCCGCAGGAAGGCAGAGACAGAGGGACGGCCGCACCAACGGGGAGAAGAACAACGGGAACAGGCAGCAGGGGGGCAGGCAGGGTGCCTAAAGCGTGCTGTGGGGCCGGGGGAAATCCTGTCCAAATACCTTCCTCTCGCTTTTGTCGCACAGAGAAGGGTGGGATTAGGAAGTCGGTAAAGGCTGCTCGTCGATTTCTGGACTGAGAGCTAAGCGGTGCAATAAAACAGCCGATTGGTTTTAGTGAGTCAGAGCTCCGGGATGTTTGGAGCAGTATTTTGGAGGTTTTAGGGTTTTTTCATTGTATTAGGAAAAATAGCACGAACGGCATTTCTATAAGAAGGAAACCGTTTTTGGAGAAAAACAGACAAACAAAAAGGCTTCGACTCTATCTGAAGTCTGGAATTCCTAGCGAGGGGTTTGTGTGCTGCGACTCGCCCGGGGAGAGCTCGGGAGCAGGGAGGACAGGTGCCGACTCCCAGCCCCGGGCTCTGCGTTCACAGAGAGCCATAAATACCAGAGGAATCGAGGCCGGTGCCTCCCAGCCCTCCACCCCCCCGCGCCCCATGGAGACCCCCTCAGGTGCATGGGGGGATGCCGCAGCCTCCTTTTTAGAGGGCAAACCAGAGCCTCGTGGCCGGCACGCAGGAAAAATTTGGGTCGAAAGATGCCCTTTTGCCTCAAACAGGGAGGTGGGCTGCTTCTCACCTCCCCAGCCGGTCGCCGATCCAGCCCACGGTGAAGGAGGAGACCATGCCGCCGATGGCAAACACGGACACGGAGAGGGACCAGTACATGGTGAGGACGTGCGGGGAGGCGGCGAGGTCCTCGGGGGGTGCGAGCGTCCCCTCGGTGCTGCCCCAAGCCTCCGTGCTGGGGACGGTGCCGGGGACGGTGCCGGGGACGGTGCTGGGGATGGGGCCGTCCTCCCCGGAGGCGTTGGTGGCATGCCTGTCCAGGGGGACGATGCCCAGCACACGTGCGTAGTGGGCTTCTATCACCTGCAAAGAGGAAAAACACCGTTGGCTCACATCTATAACCCCCCCCCGGCTGTGTTTTGGGGTGTTTTGCACCAGGGAGGGGTGACACCCCGGGGCTCCCCGGGCCCCCGACCCTGCAGCCCGGCTCGGCGCTTACCTTCTGGGGCGCGTTGATGACGCCCAGGCTGTAGCCGTACTGGAAGAAGCCCAGCACCGCGGTGAAGACGGAGAGGACCAGCGTGCCCGTGAGGTGCTGCCGAGGGAGCAGAGAACAGCCTCAGCCCCTGCCCTGCCCCAGACCCCCCCCTCCCAGGATCCCGGTGAGCCCCCACGCTGGCTCCAAAGGAGAAGAGAAATCCCCAGGGGCAGGCAGGACCCGGTGCTGCCCCGCATACAGCGACCTGTGCCCACCGCCCTGCCAGTCCCTGGGGGCTTTTTGGAGGACAGCAGCAGGAAGGGGCACGGCAGCGCTGCTGGAGCAGAGCAGCTCGGAGAAAACAGCCAAGATTTTGTTTTTCAGCAGTCCCGTTCCAAATCTCTTTTCCCTCCATCGCGGTTGAAATTATCCCGTAAGGTGACAAAGTTCTTAAAAACAACAGCCAATAATCCCTTGGCCCCTTTGCCCCTGCTCTGTACACAAACACCACAGGCCGGATAATTAAGGGGGAAAATTTTGTTGGTTTTGGTCTTAGCGGGCAATAAATACCACCCCTGGGTGCTGGCTTCCCTCGGAAATTCCAGTGCACAGGCGGTGCTGAGCCGTGGTTACCTTCTCTGCTTGCATTTTGCTTTTCTTGTCCATCCCTCGGCTCCTCCGCTGCCCTCCTGGCTCTGTCCTGGGCTGCGGAGCGGGGCGAGGGCTTGGTGCAGGAGGAGGGACAGCAGGAGCAGCAAAGCGGTTTGTGCTGCGGGAGATGGGGCTATATCACCTCCGGGGTTAATGAGAAACCCGTCTTCCCAACACTTAGATCCTCCGCCCGACCAGCCCAGAGCCGTCACTGCCAATCCCCTGAAATTTTAGGGGGGGGGAACAAACGAAAGCACGGGACGCCCCTCGAAGACAGGGGTTGGACCTGGGAAATCCAGCTGGCAGGCTGCTTCTTGATCTTTGGCTGTCCCCCGGTGAGGCGGCCTGCGGCCCCGGCATGTGGTGTGCGGGGGGCTCGGGGATGTGCCGCAGGCGGGCTCTGGGTGTGCTGCACCCCTCTTGGCTTCCATGTGGGGTTTGTTTGCCGGATCCCCGAACTTCTCGCTGAACTTTAGCAAGAAGGAACCTCTCCGGCACGTGTAGCTAAGATGCTAGAAAACGAGTGCTTTATTTAAACATCACCTGGCACCTGCTTGGGAATAGCTGTGTGTGTGTATAACGTGCGCACAGATACACAAACCCAGACCTGTGCGGGTCTCTCTGCAGGCACGTACCTCCAGCCACCGCCGTGCCCTGCTGGTGCACAGCCACGCACCTGCATCCAGGAGAGTGCTGTAGGCATGCACAGAGACACAACCCAGCAAGCCGGCCCCGAAGCCATCCCGATGCCCTTTTCATTACGAAGCCCATCACGGGGCCGTGCTGCCGCTGCTGTCGGGTGTCGCTGCCTTGCCGAACTTTGCACGTCGATGCAAAATCTGGTCTGAGCTGGTCTCGCGGGCGCGGGCACTGCCATCGTCAGCTGGCAGTGGATGCAGCATCCACGGGGGCACGCCAAGGCCTGACTCAGCCCCGGAGGTGATTAATGCCTCCCAGGTGAGCTGCAGAGGTTTTCACAGCCGGCAGCCAAGGTAGGGTGAGTCACCGGCAGCGCTCAGGCAGCCTTCACATGGGCGCTACATGCACCTTCTACGGAGGAAGAGGAAAAAAAAAGAGGAGAAAAAGACCACTAATCTTTGCTCTGGTCTCAGAGTCAAACTTTAACCTGGGGCAAAGTGTTCGCTGCATTCCTGTGCGCATTGATCGCAGCCCCGCCGGCTGCAGGGGCCGAGCTTTTGGAGGAACTGGAAACTGCAGGGCTGAGCCCCCTGCCACGTCCCTGCTTGGGGTGCCTGAGGTGAGGAAAGCACTCGGGTCACCGGTGGGGTGTGGATGACAGGAAACACCAAAAAAAGAGAGCAGGGTCCTGCTGGGGTACCCAGAGCTGTGACGCACGCTGCCAGAGATGTGCCCCTGGGCAAAGCTTTAATTAAATGCGTTAAATACGCATTTAGCTCCTGGTGGCACTGTCACAGCCCTGCCCGTGTGTTTTTCTGAACTGGGCTCTGGATGTGGCACCTGCCAGCGCAAGGTGCCCGAGCCCAGCCTGCCCGTGCTGCAAGAAGGGCAGCTCTCGGAGCTGCAGGAGCAGAAGGAAAACGAGCCGTACATCCAAGAGCTGAAGTGCTGGCTGATGCCGGAGAACAAGCGCACCGGTGCCACGAAATGCACAGATGAAAGCTCGTGTGGCCGCCCGCACCCCGCCGGGCACACAGCGTTACTCGCCCACAGCCGCCCTCCCACTGCTGCTCAGCGCGTTACTTATTAATAAGGCGCAAGAACCACGTATGGTAACACGCCACTTGGTCGTCCCCGCTGCCTGCTGCGTCGTGCCTGTCATTAGTGGTGCTGCCGAACACGATGGGGTGTGAGAAAAGCCCTGGGTTGAAGTTTGTGTCAGGCTGAACAGCTGAGCGTGCTCTCACCTCAGTGAAAGCAATTCCCAGCACGGGCAGCGAGGCTTTCTCTGCGCCTGGGGGGGCCGACACACCCCTGCTGTGCTCTTGGGCTTATTCCGAGGCAGCTTTCACGTGAAAAGCAAACCGAACAGAGCAGAAAACAAAAATAAACCAGGAAGATGCAGCTCCTAAGGCTGTGGATTTCCAGATAGAAGCACGCCGGGGAGAGGCACACCGGAGGTTTGCTCAAGAGGATTTCAGGCACATCCAGGTAACGTCACCTGCGGCCCTGGCGGTTTGCAAGGTGAGCGCCTGGGCTGGGTCTGGAGGGGGAGAGGAGTGTGGGAGCACCGCAGGGGGACGTGGGCAGCCAGCAGACACCTCCGGGATGTGGCGGTGGCGGCAGCATCCTGCTCCCTGAGCAGCCACGTCACTTCTGAGCAAACAAACCTCTGCTGGGTCTCGCAGTGAAGCAGCGAGTGCCGCCCGCACGGTGCCTCTCGCCGGCCTCGCCATGGTCACGCTGCCCCCGTCACACAGCCCAAATCGCTGCACCAGCTGCAAGGGGCCGAGAGGCCAGGGGTGAGCCCAAGAACTGCAGCCCCACAACCTCAGGCAGCCGCCAGCCCAGCTCCAGGGGCACGTTTAGGGCCACCTCGAGCGTCCCCCTTCCGTCCCCACATACGTGATATCAACCCCCAAACCACCTCGCAACGAGAAACGTGCCTCGAGTCGTGCTCTGACGCAGGTTTGGAAACGCTTTACAACAGGCTCAAATGCATCTCACGTTGCACAGACGTGATTTCTCATTATTCCAGGATGCCCCGGCCCCTGCGCACTCATCCTGCCCCAAAACGCTGCTCCAGGAAACCAGCATCGCGGCTCAGAGCCCTGAGAAGCCACCGGAGCCCAGTGACTTCTACCAGCCAACACCACGCTTGTTATTTGCAGAAATCTAACAGGCACGGCTCCGTGTTGAAGGTTCGTGCTTTACTGTAGTTGTCACCAGAAACGCTTTTGGTCTGTTATGGCCACGTACACACTGTAAACAAGGCCGTGTTAATCCTGGCTTCTTAAGATTGTTCCGAATGACTGCGTGGTTTCACAAAACACATTCACAAACGACCGTATGTTTAAACACGATTCCTTTTTATTTCGTAACTGTACTCAAAACCCCACAATTAAAAAAAAAAAATAATTTAAAGCCGTGTATTCTGAACCAGTCACATCAAGGAGGGGAGCAAAATAAAGAGGAAAGGAGAGTTATCAGTTTGCAACGTAATTTAATAAAACCCTCAGGCTGAGGGTAGCGACCACAGTGGAAATACAAAGAGCTGGTGGCAATCGGAGTCTGCGACGGGACTTGTCCTGGGGTTAGTTCCAGCACCGCGGTGTTGGGGCCGTCACTGCAGCTCGTGGGGCTGTGCTGGACCAGAGGCAAGTGGGCAGCAGCAGGAGGGTGCCCGGTGCCCATGAGGCTGCCCCTGCCAGGACGACATCCACACCGAGCCGTGCCGTGCTGCCCGCGCGGCTGAGGGCATCCTGTCCCATCCCAACCCCACCCGTCCCGTCCCCACCGCTGCACCCCCCCGGCAAGCAAACGCTTTTGCCCTGGATAAAGATTCGAGTTTGACCAGGTCCTGTTGATTTAATCATTTTTTAATAAAGCCATCGTTACTGAGTACACCAAGATTGCCAGTTAAGCTCTCTATATGTCGCTGGAGGTAACAGTGCTGTGATCAACAGCAAAACAACAAAACAAAACAAAAAACCCAACCAAAAAAAAAAAAAAAAGAGAACAAAACCAAAAACAAAACGAGGTAGGTTAAAAACCAGCAACACAGACCTTGTTATGCGACACCCCAATACCACAGGCGGCCATGCTTGCAGCTACTGAGAAAGAAAACCCCAGATACGCACTGAAAATGTAAATCAACTGAGCAAGAGTTTATAAGGACACAATTCAACCTGAACTAAACACACACACATTTCGGCACAGATGTTGTCTTCCACTGTATGTTGGGTAATTCGTAGGGAGCGGAGGGGGCAGAAAACGAGTATAGATTCAGACCCTTGGCCGAAGAAACCACACACATATATATAGTTTTAAGCTCTTTACAAGCCCAATGCAGCAACGCGCGGGGTGGGCGGCTCGGTTCGTCCCCGTCGCCTCCAGGGACGAGCACCCGCAGCTCGCGCCGCCTTCAGCATCGGGTCCGGTGCCCGCGGCAGCCCGGGAGCCGTCTGCGGCCGCGGCCCCCTCGCGGTGCCCGGTCCCCTCCATCCCCATCCCGGTGGCCATGGGCGAGCCCCGCGGCGGGCGGCCGTCCTCTCCCGCCAGCATCCGGAGCAACAGCAAACGGCACCACTGTCCCTATCACGACACAGCACTGGGTGAAGATCCATATAGAAATATGGATTGACAGACTTGACAAAAATGGTAGCTGATTTTTATTAGTCTAAGGCTAGTAGCTTAGCCATTTAAAATCCATTTCCCAAAAGAGGGGAAAAAAACCTATTATTTTTCTCTTCTTTAAAAATCCGTTAAGCCGTTGCTGCCAAAAGCAACATGTAAATGTTGGTGAAGGCAAAAGATTTCTAAAATTACCCAGCTATACGGTTATGGCCTTCATCACAAAGATAAAAGGTACATTTATTGTGCTGTCTCTCACCAGATTTAATTGGTAACTTTACAACATACTATATATTTGATGCTAGCAGGCAGACAGAATTAAAAACAGACTTTTTGACACTTGTTTCTTTCCCCGTTCTTACAAAGTAGGGGACAAAGAAAAAGTAAAATAAAAAAAAAAAAAAAAAAAGAAGGAAACTCATAACCCACTATAACACAGCGTAATCAGGAGACCTCGGGAGGCGGCTTCCCTATTCCAAGCGCGAGCGTCCGTCCCTGCCGCGCGTGCCCGAGCCCCCCAGAGCCGCTCCCTGGGGCAGCGCTGCGCTGGCGGGGGGAGCGTGGGGAGCGGTGATCCTCGGGGCCCTCCACATCTGCCTCTACAGTGTTAGTCCACGTGTGTAATGTCCTTTAAATTAGAAATAATGCCACGGAGGTAAGTGCCAAGTGCTCCTCTGTTACCAGTTCATCATGGAGTTTCTGTTGAGGGTCATGAAAAACACTTGGCTGCTTCCTCCGGATCTCACCGACGCGAAAAATACCTGGTTGGAGACAAAAACACCCTGTATGAAACACTGGTCATTTTCATTATGGCAAAAAAAGAGTTTATTAATTACAGAGTTTATTAATAGTCTTGTGACCAGGGAAAGCAAGAGCTGAGCCACACCTCGTGCAGCCTGCTCCATCCGAACCTGACTCTCTGCTATTTTTCTCCGGGGGACAGCAGAAACTTGGGCAGAGATGTGGGAGCTGCTGGCCCCGAGGGCCGCTCGCTGTGCGTGGAGCCCAGCCCGGGGAAGCGGCTGCCACCGAAAGCAGCGCAGCCCAGGAAGGAGCCAGCCCAGCGAGCCCAAGCATGGCTCGGCTCAAATCCCAAGTGCTTATTAGTAAACACCGTAATAAAACCTCCCCCGCTATCACCACTGCAGAGAGCAAGGTTTGGAAAGCCTTAAAAATACCAGGTTTATCACATAGCACGGCCACGGCATCATTTATTATGCAACGTTAATGTGACTGCTTCCAGGGCTTTATATCCTGCTAAACGTTAACCATTTGGGTCAATACTCGGCACGGTGGTTATCTGCCTCGGTTTGAAATGTGCTTCTTTGCAGAAGTTAGTTACGTTATTTCAGCCACTTCTGAATGCTACGTCAGGGAAAACTCAGACTTTCCTTCAGTATTTTCAAGGCACAGAAAGTATCAGGGCTCTCTATGAAGACATGCCCTTTGGTGCTTCCGTCTGGATCCACCAGCATTTGACCACAGTGGAAGTCTTAAAAAATAAGTCATTTGCAAGGATTTTAAGGGGACACTTCTTCAGCTTCTGCAGCTACAATATCTGAGGACTTAGTCCTTTTTGAAAACAAAACCATTCAGTCTTCTCAAGACTTTCATGATTAGCCACTTGCCCAGAAAGAGGAACGTCTGTTTTAAGCATTTCAGAAGCACTGGTGATCAGCTGGTTCCAGTATTTTAGAAAAATGTAGGTGCTTCTTTTCCCCCAGCGTTCTTCAAAAAGGAAAAAATCAACAGGAACAAAACAGAAAAAGACCGATTTAAATAAACTATATAAAACCTACAGTCAAGTTCTCAAAAGTTAAGGGGAAAAGAAAAAACCTAAAGGTATTTGGACACAACTAAAATTCAGCTTCATGGGCAACTTTGCACGATATACATCAACTAAAAGATAGGGATACATTTTTTCCACAGAGTCCAAATTTAACTTCATGCAACAGGTAGGCCAACTAAATTGTGGCCTCAAATCTTGTTTATTGCATGCTATTAAACCCTGCTCTGGCAACACAGCAATCAGTTTCTTCACGTGTTTCGCGCTCGTGCTCTTTACAGAATTCTCCCCTCCATGGGCCTGGTTTATCTTGGTGAAATCTTGTGATGCGAGGAAATACCACCAGCAGAAATCAGCGCAGAAACCAGACCTCAGCATTCAACCACCTCTTCCATGAAGGTATTCCTTCTCCTCCAGACATTTCTTCTTCCCTCATTCCCTGCACACCTTCCTCCTTCAGCAACACCCAAGCCAAGGGTAATCCGCACAACCATGCAAGTTGACCACGCAGCTCTGGTGCCCCTCCAGAACAATATTTATCAACGTTGTCCACACAAAAAGGTGGGGGTCCGTGGAGAAAATAGCTTATCATCACTGAACTACAAATACCTCACAACATCTCTCCACCCAAGTTCAAATTAGGGTTACTTACACAACCTTAGTGCTACCATTTCTCAACTTTTGCAGTTTATTTGGTGGCCTCAAGAATTCACGTTCTGATGCAACACTTGAAAGAAATTCAAGCCAAGTCGACGGGGAGAGATCTCGGTTGATATTCCCACCACAGGCCGAGATCTACGTCCACTGAAGAGAATTAATTGGGACTGGGTTTATGGGTACTGTTTATTAAACAGGACCTTCAGCTTAATTACTTATTAACCCCAAGATAAACTAGACCCGAAGTCTAAAAGTAGTTGGTTGTAGCTTAAAGCATGGATGCAAGCTTTGAAGTGGACTTACCTTATCATTTCTTTCACATAGAAACTTTAACCTTTGAGCTCGCTTGTGCATAAATACTCCGTCCAAATGTCCTGTCTCCACTGACCGGATTTCAATAGCTTTCTCTCCCCAGCCCATTATTTGATTGGAATGAATGTAGGCTGTCAAAAGGAAGCGTTTGGCAGATGTTACAATGGGTGTTGAGCTAAGTATTACACGATGGGCAGAACAACTCTCATCAGCTGTTACTCAAAGTCTACGCAGACGAATCACGGAGCTCTGCTAAATAGCCTTTAAGAGCACTTTTAGTCCAGAAGTTGCTGAGCACTTTAAAGAGAAGATGTTACACTTCCACTTTCTGCAGGCGAGGAGCTGGGACAGTGACCTGCCTGCAGAGTCTGTGGAGCTAAGCAATAGCTGGCCAGAAGAGCAACTCAGGCTCTCGTGGCTCTGCGCCCAGCACCTCTCCCAGTCAACACAGAACCTCACCAATGTGACAGCTTATACTTACAATAAAACACAGCTAAAATCTTCAAGAAGTTGCCTGCTTTTTCTGTGCAGGACCAAACTGTAGAAATTTAGCAAGTGCATCTTTTATCTGGCTGAGAGAAATCTCCTTTGATAAACAAAATCCCAAACCACTCTAACTCAGCATCCTTGACTCTGCATCTTACGTCGTACGTGCTTTGTGAAGGTGAAGGGTTGACCTACCCACAGAAGTAGGCATCTCTCCCCACTGGAGCACCACATCTTTAGTTATCCGTCCGTAGGTGTTCACATACACGCCTTCATCCTCGTAGCACACAAGCATCTCCATCCCGTCTGTTTTAGGCAGGATGACAATGGCGTGAGGAGTAATATTGCCCTGAATCTGCAGTTAAAATAAACCCTACAGGTCAGAATTACATTGAATGGAGAAAGTGGTAGGGGGAAAGGGAGCAGAGCCTTAGAAAAACAAAACCCAAAACCACACCGAGAACAAAACCCTCGCTCCATTCAACAGACAGGCATCAGCTTTTAGAGATAAGCTTGAAGGGGAATAAACTGTCATGTTTACCCTACCATCAAAGCTGTCTTAGACATCAAGGATAAACAGGTTCAGCAATTATAGAGAGATCACAACATATACGCCCCCAAGAATGACGGCTGACACTTGGCAGTAACACAAATCAGCAACTGTTGGCTGATGAATCCATCTTCTATTCAAATCAAGGCAAATAAGCCCAGATTTTTACAGGTAGCTCTAGGGAGGAAGTATTCTCCCCTTTCCTGAGGGTAGTAACAGTAACTTTCCACCCCCATCTGACCTTCCATAGGTAAGAAACAAAACCGTCCCAGACTGTCCCCATATTTCTCCTAGGTTTATTGCGAGCTCTTGCAGAAGCTCTATTGCTCTGTTCAGCAGTTCCTGGATTTGATTTCTATTTGATTTCCATTTCTCCTAGGCCACTTTCTCATGCTGGTTGGTACAACAGCAGGGACGGAGCTTAAATAAGCCAACAAGAAAATCCTTATCTACAATATTTTTTGAAGCACTGGTTCTTTCTTGAAATAGCCTATGGATCTGAGAGAGAACCTGTGGTCCGTCTCTGCTGTCTGGGAGTTGGGGATTTCAACCAGCATGAGATTTGGGCTCCCCTCATCCTGCCTGGGCAAACAGCACTGCCTCAGCAGGAAAGAGTGCTGGTGAGCACACCTGCTACGCCATGCAAGGGACAGTGCACTGGGCATCCAGTCCTTGGTGGTCTGTGGTGTCCAGTATCCAAGATCTTGGTTTCGTGGCATCTCACCCTACAAAGAGCTCCATTACTGCTCCATGCAGTGTAAGGACTAAGATTCTCCTTTCTGTGGAACCTGGCAACCTTACACCTGACCGCTCGGGCACAAGGACAGCAGTGGAACAATGGACATGAAGTAGGTGATACCTCGGCGTCCTCTTTAAGCAAGTTATCAGTGAGGATGGCACTGGAGATGTCATACCCATGGCAAGATGTCCCCTGACTGGTCAGCATTTCTGAGACACCAAAAGCCCGGCCAAACCTTGCTGGTGACCTGCGTTAGTCATGCAGCAGCACTCCCCCGGGTACTCACGTGAGATGGTATATAGATATCATAAGAGTTCCCAGAATCTACATCAATCACATGGAAACCAGTGTGTGATCCAAAGATAACCTTGAGTCTCTGACCCTCTTCTACAGTGAGATCGACAAGCAACGGTTTGTGCTGGAGATCTGCAAAAGACTTTTATAATCCTTTCAGTGAGCATCACGGAAAACCAACAAATTCCTACAGCAGACTGGTACAGTTTTGAAATCGCATTTATTTGAACGTGTTTCCTATTAAACATGTCATTATTTATATTCCTGTCTCCGTTCCTATGTCAGACACACCAGGGGTATTACCCTCTCACTCCAGCCATCCGAGCCGATAGGTGCCAAGCACAGCTTTTCCCCAGGAGCCCGAGGCCAGCCCGACAGCTTGGTCTCTGAAGGAAGGCGACAGAGACCCCGCCAGCATGCAGGGACCCCCCCAGTTGTGGTGCTGCTCAGCGTAACAAGAGCAAAGTCTGCAAACAGCTGTGAGCACCCACCTCCCCTCTCGGTGGGTAACACCGCTCCAGTTTGGGCAGCTAAAACAAGTAAAATTAGACGTCCTTTATCCTGTTCAAGCTAACCTGCTGGGTACATGCTGGGATCAGCTCTCTGGCATGGACCAAGCTGGGACAGAGCCTTCCATGGCTCAGGTCTTCAACAGGAGGGTGAAACACCCCCAGGGAGAGAGAAGGGTGATTTGCTCCCTGTGCAAGTACCCCTCTGACTCCTGACATGGAAAATTAGCGAGTGGCATTTCCTGCTGTCCCAACAGATCCCTGCCTACAAGGGGGTCGAACTTTTTCAGCCCCCAGACTGGAAAAGCAGCAGCAGGAGCACTAACCAGCATCCTAACTGCAGCCCGTGGAGGCTGGATCCCAGGCTGCGTAACTGCTGCTGAGCTCTTCGTATCACCAAGCCCATTTATTCTGGCTTTTGTTCAGAGAAAGCAAATGTGACCTAATACTGAATAAGCCCATTTGTGCTGGAAGGATGCAAAATGAGATTACTCAGTGTGAAAGTCTCCAGAAGGCGCTGCCCCTTGTGACTTGCTGCTTTCCTTAGAAGGAAAAGTGCTTTAAAGTACTAAGTACAAAATACCCCTTGGCAGGTTGTGTAGGAGAAAGGTCTCACTGAAGGAAACTGAGGTGGATGAAAAGGGAGAGAAAGAGAGAGGGAGAGAAAGGGTGGGTCATTCTCCTGGAATTTCTGTCTTGAAACAGAATCCACACTGCAGAAGGGGAGAGGACCTTGCAAAATAAAAATGGAAAATAATGCCAGCCTGTTTTCACATTACACGTGGAAAATTAGTCAGAAGTTAAAGCAAGGAAATGAACACAAATGAAAAGCAACCCAAAACCCCAACTTAATTTTTCTCAAGGACATCTGGGCAGCTTTCTGCAAACTTCCCCTGTGAAGCCTCCCAGGAAAAGCTAGAATTAATGCCTAATTGTTAGCCATAAACAGCGCGTATCACATCTCTTCAGCCACGAGTTTCAGAACTCTGTGCCAGGGGAAGTACAATGATGATAACGTTTCTGAGGAGTGCTTTTGTTTGCGTCCTTGAGATCTGAAAGGCCTGGCACCTTGCAGCAAGTCTGTCAGGAATCGCTGCGGGTGCTTCTCTTCATTGGCCCTCCAGAGACTGCACCCAGGTCCCCGAGGACTACATAAGCAAGACACTTTTCAGTTCTGCATCGTACAGAAAGCTCGCGTATTTGCAACTACAGAGTGTATTTTGGTAACCAGATAAACGTACCTTAAATGCCATAAACTTGTGATATGGTTTAGGAGCCCAAGCATAGATCTCTACAGCATTCTTTAAGGCAATCACCAAGAACTTGATTCTTTCGTATTTCACTAAAATTAAAATAAAACCAATGTTTAAAACATTCACTTTTGCTTTGAGACTGAGTCATTTGTCTCTAGAAACAGCTTCTAAGGCTCTCTCTCTGTTGCTTCCCTTGTGGTAGAGCATCCACCTAATGCATATAGGTTAATATCAAGATTATTTGTGGCTGTGGTCTGCCCATACTTTTAAGAGAAATCATCAGATCAAATCTAAGACTACATAGAAAAATCTCCGAAGATTCCAAGTATCTTTTGCCTGTAACATATGCAGTACGTGACCGATCAGATAAACCCTGAAGATTTTTAACAAGCCATTTTATCATGTAGGCAACGATAGAGGAACTTCCAATGCCCGGTGCTGTGGAGCAGGCAACCAGCTCTCAGCAGTCCAGTCAGCATCGCCCTCTCCAGGCTCCGAGTATGGACACAATGCACTTTCTCAGTGCGAGAGCAGACCTGCCAGATGCTTTTTTCACAGCTGTAGTGGACACAGAAAATGCCTCCAGACATTTTCCCACTGAAACCAGCCCAGCAGGGTGGCCCCAGCCACTCACCAACTTTGTAGTGGATGCAGCCTTCCAGGTCCCCAACCGTGATCCAGCCCTGCTTCTTCTCGACTTCGGGGTCGTTGTGTAAAATCCTGTTTCTCAGCCAGGACAGATAGTACACTCGCAGCTTATTCTTCTTTCCTGTTGGCAAAGGAAACCTGGCCATAAGGAGCAGCGAGAAGTAACAGAGCAGCACGCAGCCCCAGGGACAGCCCCAGGCTCCTGCTCTCTCCCTATGCCACACAGGGCAAGCAGAACATGCTCGCGTGGAAAACCTTCAGATTTCAGTGCTTATTTTCACTAATATATTTCACTAAGATAAAATTTAAGTTCTTTTCAAAAGGAAGCTCAAATAATAATATAGTTGGCTTTGTATTTTTGCTTGTGCCTTGGTCTCCCACGCCACTGGCAGATGCAGTACGAGCTGGGCTATGCTTACTGGGGGATGGAAACTCCAGCTTGCACAAATCTGTGCTCACAAAGAGAGAACCAGGCACGGCAGGGCCAGGAATGCAGCTCTTACACCTCAGATACTGCTGCGCCAAATGTGCCTTTCAGCTCTGGCACGGAAGGCTCTCACTTTGGACAAAGAAACCTGGGAACACCGCTCTGCTCACCCAGCTCTGCCCACAGCCTTGCTGGGGAGCAGCAAATGCAAATGGTATGTGAATATCAACGGGAATATGGATGACAAGCTAACGATGGGGTGCGAGAGGTGTACCTGATATTGTTACAAGGACGTTCAGGCCCTCGAGTACGTCCATCTGTTGGAACCGCCGTCTGTTGATGAGGTTGTACACCTTCCCTTGCCCGCTTCGGTCCAGCAGCATCAGGCCATTTTCGGTGCCCACCAGCAGATTTACACCTGAAACGGGGAGAGCAATGGGCACGTGGAGCCACAGCTGCTGCCCACCAGAGGACTGCACTCCGAGCTCATTCTTCACCACCACCACCCCATGACAATCACAACTAAGGGCAGCATTCCCACAGACAAGAAGCATCCCTTTTACACCGAAGAGACTCAGGGACACGTGCCCCTAGAAGCTCTGCCGAGGGCACGGTGTGACCAGGAGCTCACCCCACAAAGCAGCACAGAGTATCTCCGAGTTGAAGCGCTTCTTGTACTTCCTTATCTCTGGGGTGTCACTGTGGGGACGGATGTTGGTAGGGTTCACGTTCACCACGGAGATCTTCCTGGCTTCGTTCAGCTTGGCCTGCTCCTGTCTGAGCAGCTCGCTGGTGAACAGTGCTGACAAGGAAACAACAAAACAACGAGGTGTGACTGGTTAGTGGAAGAAAATTCTTGTTTTAACTTTCGACGGGGAAGTTATCACTACGTTACAAGCTGTTAAGTTTTGAGAGGTAACATCGGTAGCTCCTCAGGGGTTGGAACCAACACCAAAGCCCTAACAGGTGATGTCCCCAGACCTTCTGCCCTGCCCACTGAGATAACCAGCCCTATCCTCTGCCTGCCTGCCCTCATCCATCCATTTTCAATGACTCCTGAACAACTGCAAGCTTTTTGAAGCAACTGCCACCTCCTGAGTCTGCTAGAAGCATTTCTGCCAGGTGCCTGGGCAGAAAGGGATGGGTGGTTTTCTGCTGTTCCCTGTCTTCTCTCTGACCTTTCTGATGGTATTTCACTGGTGGGGGGTGAGGGACTTGGATGGAAATTGGAGAACACAAGGGTACAAATTCAAACAATCTTTGAGCAAGGGTAAGTGAAATCTGAGAGGTTCTGTGGGGTTATTCAGGCCCCACGACCTGGTTTCCATGAGGCCCTCCCCTTTCAAACTGATGACATTGCCTCCTACCAGTAGCAGACGACTCTTCATCCTCATCTTCATCTTCATCGGTAGGTGAGGTCTGATACACTCTAGTGTCCACAAAGGGGGTAAAAGAGGCTTTGGTGCTACTTCCCATACCATACTGCAAAACAAACAGCAGAGAGAGAGCTCAGAGCACAGAAATACCAGTAACGTCTGCGTGTGACTTCCTGGTGAGCGCACGGTGCCGGACCCTGCAGCGCCCCTTACGAGCTGTCTGAGCATTTGATCCTCCTCCCCCAGAAGTGACCAGTGAAGACAACGACACCAGACTTGGGAATGCCTCTGGAGCAGCAGCAAACAAGAAGTGCAGGGCACGGGGAGCAGTGCCCGGCCCTCGTGCCGCGGGTTCAGCTCGCAGGTGGAAGCACAGCACAGCCGGAGACTGGTTAGCGGGGAAGCCGCAGCGTCAGAGGCAAAAGTGAAGTGCCACGATCTCCTCCCCTTGCAGGGCAGCTTCGTTTTCTTATTGCAGTGTTTGCTCAGGGTATCCCTTGTTTTAAGGAATGTAGGAAGGACCTCCATTAAGAGCTCTAACAGCGGCAAACATCCAATCTTACTGCAGCAGCAGCAGGACTTTCACATTTTGATTCCTCAGGACATTTTCCTTCCCTGAAACACACCTTGCTCAGCTTCCAAGCCACCAGGTCACCAGACAAGGAAGAGAGAAAACCCCCGACTCCTTGCCGAAGCTTCACAAGGAGCACACAGACAAAATGGCCTCATATGGCCTCTCCTCATCCTTCCCCAGCGGCACCGAGAACATTTGGGGTGAGCCAGCATCCCCGCACTGCGCCTGCCACCACGGCGCTGCGCCTCCTGCTTCCCTCCAGATCCGCATCCCATGGCCTGGCAACAGCCCCTGCGTTGCCATAGAAACAGGACGATTTCCAAAAAGTAAATGCTAACGGAGACCCATGCAAGGAGTTAGCAGCCTGAGGCAGAGAGGGCTGCAGGAACGGATAGCATATTTACATACTCTGTATGGCCAAAATATTTGTATGCGCACACAAGATATACTCACTACTCTGTGCTTCTTTCATATCCAGTAAATACACATTTTTTTTCCCTTGCTGGGTGTCTCTTCCATAAAACACCAACAATTCATAGAGGGAGCAACTTCAGTGTTACAGGGATGCCTTCCAGCTGAGAGCCAGGTGCTTTCCAACAGATGAATTACGAAGAAATCCCTCATTCCAATGCCCCAAGTATTTTTCCTTCTCAGACTCAGCTGCTCTTCTCCTAAGAAGCTGGCATTTTAAGAACTTCCAAGCCTGTTATTTAAATATTAAGACCTCATCTTCCTCCAGGTTCTGTTCAGCTCACTCTAAACCTCTGTCTTGGCTTACATAAACAGCACCAAGCTGCAGGGTGCGATAATGCTTGGTCCCCTCCAACCTCCTCAGTCCCAACACATTGCAGCCGCTCCAGCAGAGAGATACCCGTGAGGGCATCCCACCAGAGGTGGAAATGCCCTGTACAAGCAGGACAAGGGATAACTTCCCAGCAAGAGGCTTACGCTGCTGCCTGCCAGGCTGCGAGTTTTGCTCGCAGCGCCGTGAGTCACCTAAAGAACCCAATCCAAACCTTTCCACTTCCACCCACTCCTTGCTCAGTCAGCCCTAAAAATGCAGTTTCAGAAATGGAAAAGATCTCAGCTGGTATTCCATAAATGAGTATATTTAAACCCAGGCCTTGCAAACTGTTCGTGTTTAAGCAGTTCCAGGGTGACCCTGGAAGGTGTCACTTCAGGCCCAACTGGCTCAGCGCTGCTTTTGAAGGCAACAAGGAAATGGGTAAAACCTGGAGGTCAAGTCAGGCACCATCTGTTCTTAGTTTCATCAACGCACAATCCCAAGCCGTTCCTGTTCTTATGCTGCTAGTAAAAGTAAACCGTAAAGTGAGCACATCATCTCTGTGAAAGAGGGTAAGGTGACAGAAATATCATCGTATATCCAACGAGAAAAAGAGAAAACACAAATAAAATAGCTTATTCAGCACCAACTGGATTGATTCTTCAAGGGAAAACAAAAAAATACGTGCCTGTTTCCCAGAACTGGTTCTGGTAAGCAAGGCACACCAATTCCCTTGTCTTATGTGAAACATCTTGTGATTTTTAGGACTTTTTAGACCTTGTCCAACCTTTATGCTCAATCATGTCCACCTAAAAAAGCTATGTGGGAAAAATACTGTGACAGGAAACAGTCACGGTAAAAACTCAAGGTGTGTCTTATTTTTCTAGTCTGAAGAACTATACGGGTTTTCTTGGCTCTCTATTTTGTTAACCTCTTGGATCATGTTAAGCCTCAAATATTGCCTAAGCAGCAACTGGGCCCAGGTGAAGTTAATGGCATCACTGGCTCTCCTATTCTGCTTCATCTCCATGTACCAGAAGATGAGGACCTTCCCATCAGCTTGCAGCATTCAAGCCATCTTCACCTGAACTCCAGCTGGTGGGCTCGAGGTAAGGCCTAATTCACAACCCTACCACCAGGCACAGACCCATATCCCAATAACCCATCAGGTTCCCTTTGACTTCCACCACACTCACCCACACGGACTGGAAACAAAAGAGAGAGAAGAGCAAAGAAAGCCAGGGAAGGAAGCAGGAAGGGCCCTCGCTGGGACAGAGATGTTAATACTTGTTTAAAGCAGCGCAGAGGAGAAGGAGGAGCCCCCACCACCTACTTCAGGCACCGAGTCCATGTCTTGCGCATGCGTGGAGACTCGCCCCAGGGCCTCGGTCGGTGTACCTGCAGGCGAGTGGCTTTGCTGCACCAGATCAGGGAGATTGATGTGGCCTGCAAAGCCATTGCTGGCTGCGTGGCCAGAACGCTTTTTTTCACCAGAGGTCTGCAGAGACACAAGGCATGAGGAAGAAAAGAGAAGGGGAGAAAAAAAAGAGAAGAAGAGGAAAAAAAAAAAAAAAAACAAAACCAAGTTTTTTTGCAGTCCCCCAGTTCCCTCAGCAAGCACAGGACAAGGACCCTCTCTGCTGTTTCCACCCCCATGCAATCTGGCAAGCAGCAAACCAACCCCCCCCCGCTCCCCCCCCCGAGAAATAAAGACAGGATTAATCACAAAGTCAATACAGAGTAATTAGCCACATTACAGCAAAAGGAGAAGCCTGATCGTTGTCATTTCTAGGAAAGGAATGTCGGGCAGATTCCACCCATGCCACCATGGTGCAAGCCCCATGGCCAGCTCTGCTCCCACGCTGCCACCAGCCACGGTGACAGCAGAATCTGACCCCTTGATCAGCAGTAGCCTTAACGGCTTTTCACAGCTACGCTGGCGAGTAGCCTGACTGCAAATGCCAACACAGTCCTCCTTGCATGTTTCTGTAACCCAAAACAGCAGTGAACAGCGGCAGCGTTACCCTCGCCTGCAGCAGCAGAGCTATTCACATCTTGCTCTGAGCACAAAGCTCCCCGCGGCACCAGCAGTTCCCTGTCTGCAGAGAAAAGCTTCCTCCAGAGGGGGGTTTGGGTGAATACTGAGTGCAGCTGCCTACGCCAAGCAAGCATTCACCTATCCTAACACATTCGCCCTTTCTCTTCATCCCCACTTTGTACAAGACAGCTGATAGGAAACTTCTCCCATCCCTGCCCACTGTTTTGAGGCATTTGCCATTTTGATGAATGCAGGTACCTGGAGCGCGCTAATGGAACTCTTAGAGACTTGTCCGTCTGCAGGGATTGGTGGAAAAATCCCTCTGAAACAGGCTTGGCAACTCACTGATCAGCTCTGACAACATCTATCTTTCGATCATCCTTTACCACAGCCCTCAAACACCTTGTCACCCTGCCAGGGCAGCATGGCAGACAAGCCGTTGCCCAAAGCCCACGGAGGTCAGCGAGTCCTTCCTCTGGCTGCTACAGCTGCGGTCAGGAGCAAAGAGCAAACATCCCACACAAGGCTGCAGCTCGGGTTTCCTATCACACTCCCTCCTGCCAGAAGAGATTTCCCTGCTGCTTTTCTTTCCTGTGACTTTTAAATCCTTCTGCAACGCCCTTTTACCAGAGTACTTTGCTGGTGTGGCATGTATCTTACAGCGGCAACGCAATCCAAGCTCATTTCAGAAATGCCTGCCTGTTAGAACAGTGACTGGTATTCCTACTCAACCTCCTCACTGCTGCTGCTACAAGGATGTGCACAGGGCCAACCAAGTTTCAGGGGTCTCTGCTCCAAACAGGTAAAGGACAGTGAGGGAACAGGTGAGCTGTGCATTTTCCTTCAGCTCCAGAAGTCACGGAGGAAGGCAGCAAACACCATGTGACTTCTTTGCTGACTTTTCTTTCTTGCAAAGTTACACTGATTTTTTTTATCCTTTGTATGTATTTTATATAAATAGAATTAAGAAATAATAAGCCAAGTAAGCCGACTTTGCAGCTGATCTAAAGGTTCCTCCTTTATGATTGCGCACTCCAAGCTCCCTTCCCTTCTTATCCTCTCCCATCCACCTCCTTTTCATGCCAGCAGGAGGATGACTCCCCTGTTTTACTACCTTGCTGAGCCTCTTGCCCTTTCCAGGAGACCTGCTGCATTTCCAACAGCATCACCAGCATGTTACAGGGGAAAAAAAAAAAAAAAAAAAGGAAACGCTGGGGGAGAATTTCCACAGCCAACTGAACGTGCTTTCCCCTGCCTCTTTTCTTCAGTACCATGGATCAGAAATGCCCACGCCATGCCGCTTTGTTAGCTCTGTGCTCCCTGAGCACCTGGGAGCTGGGCAGGCTGGGACAACCTGGGCGAGATTTGGTCTCTGAGAATTTGGCAAATGCACTGGATCAAGACTTTTGACTGGAAAAGCAGCAGCAGCATTGTTTGCAATGTCCAGGGGTCAACAGCAGCCATACCTTGCCTCCCCGAACAGAGCCAGCTGCCTGTAACCCCAGGCTTCAGGTAAAGCCTCTGAAAGCACTGCATCTGCTGAACACCTCTGACATTTGTATGATGGTAAAGGTTGGGAAGCACTGGGGAAACTTTGGGCCAGACTCCAAATAAATGCTCTAAACTGAAGACAACTTCTGTTGCTTGGAGCTATTTTGGGATTACAGCAGAGAACATCCACCCCACCATGCCCCAGCGTTACTATTCACTGCTGTTTGTAGTTCTGAGAAACATTTGCACTTGTCACATTTGCTCGGAGTGTAAATTGCATTACGAGAGCACTAATGAGCACAATTTACTCAGTCATTTTGTGTTCCGGATACACAGCACTGTTAGTTGTTGTGCTTACATGGGGAAAACCTCCTGAAGATGCTCCATGGAAGTATTTGTTTTACAACTTACCTCCCTCACCATTAAAGTCCCTTCCCTTGAAATATTGCTAAACGTATCTGCATGGGAGGTTTCTAGACCGTGGGTTGTCACCATCCCCAGGTTGTACGGCTCATTGCTTCCAGGAATTCCTGTTGGTCTGAGGACAGAATGGAAAAGCATTAGTGACAGGCATTTCCTTAGCTGGATTAGATGAAAAATCCTCCAATACAGTATTATTTATAGGCAGGTAAGGCTTTGTATCTCACGGGAAGGAAAACTAGAAAATATATCTACTTAAATGTACGGGGAAATTATTTATGTGGCCAGAAACACAGCATCAGGCTCAGGTTGATGCATTACCCCCACTACTACCAGCTCGACCCCTGAAAAACAAGCAGTGCCTGGGAGTACCCAACCCACCAGGGAACAACTCCCACAACCACAGGCTGGGTTTTTGCCACCTGCTTTGAAGACGAGAACAGAAGCTTAATGAGGGCTTCCTTTGGCTTTTCAGGTTACAGGGTCCAAACTCCACATCCCAGCTCCGTTCAGCACACAGGGGCACTACCTAGGGGCAGGGGTCGCACCCCACCAGGCATTGCCTGGGCAGAGCTGCGGGCTCGCTGGGGCACAACGCGACAGTGAAGTGGATGGAGCTTGGAGGAGGTGCGGGCAAGCATACAAGTTCTGTTCTGTAGCTTTCCACCGTTATGCAGGTGAAAATGTAGCCATAACCCATGATTTAGCCTTGAAGTACTGAGAGACAGAGAGGGAGAAAATAATTACAGGTTCCTTGCGTTAAAAAGACCCACTCGGAGAAAGTGATCGTCATCCCAAGGCTGTGCCCGCTCTGGCAAGGAATGTACACTGTCATTTTCAGAGAAGATTTCGGGAAACAAGAGTAATTCTTCCAGTGACAGGAAGACCTGGTTGTGGTTCTCCTGAAAACCCACTTTACAGCTGGCGATATACCAGCATTAATGAGGGTGCCTCTGTCACTCAAGGTAATACTGAGAAGCAATCAGGCTTTGGCTTTCCCCTTACCGAATGGGTTTTTGCCTGCGGCATGTCCTGCCAGCCACCAGCGAAGCATTCCCCACCGGTGGCTGATACTGAGTGATGCCCCTGAACCGCCTCCTCCTCCAGCCTACCCACATCTGGCCAAGCTAAACTCGGGGCAGATGTGCTCCCAGGCAAGGCCACGATCTGACCAGCTCTGCTATGCCTTGGGAAACAGCAACTCTGTCTTCCTATGGCAACCACCAGAGAGGCTGGTTTTTACAGTAACATCACAGTAAACTGGAGAAGCAACTCCCAGCGTGGGTTTGATATCAGTCCACTTGAGAGTTTAACTGGCTGTTTAATGCACACCTTCTGTATGGAAACATTGCCAATCTCCTCCCCGGGACCCAGTCCCCAGAGATACCAGAGTGCTGGGAGGTGCTGACTTTATTTCTGTGCTCGTACGTCAGGAGAGAGACTGGGTTTTATTCTCAAACAAATTAAATTTTGGGATTGCTTCTGAGTGCATGTCGCAGGTGGTGAGCTCCCGCCATGACTTTATGATGTTACATTACGAACAGGCAAGCTGCTTAAATATAATTCAAATGAAACCAAAAGCAAATGACAAAGCACGCCTGGATTACCCCATCCTGCCTGGGTGCCAGAAAATGTTGACAGCTGTTATGAAGCTGTTGCTGACACACCTGTTCCTTTGCATTTAAGAGTCATACACAGTGGTTGCTCTCCATCACTATGAATTTACTCTGTAGCACATCCTTGCCTGTTTGTGCTTAACACAAAGATTGGAAATTAAGTCATTAACGTGTTAAAAATCCCCTAAAGCCTTCCCACAACTCCTCTGTGAATTCAGAAGTGCAGGGAGTCAAACCCTGCTACCACACAGAGCCACGAGAAATGCCCCCAGTGAGCTGGTTCAGCAAAACACCGGTGGAGGTGCCTCAGTGAGCTCTGCATGAAGACAGCTAAGTTTTGTATATGTTGATGCTACGCTTTCCTCCTTCCTCATCTACTGAGATATTCAAAAGCCCAACTGTCTGATGACCCATAACGGGGAGACAAATGCACTATTATAGTCTGCTGACTTCTTAGTTTCAATATTTTAGCCTGCAGAGTGACTGAGACAAAGACAGGAAGCAGTGACAAAAAATCCACATTGTTATGTGCTAAACCTGGCTCTAACAGTTGGCACGGGTCAGGTTACCAAATACTGCTTCATTACGGCTTGATTTGGGGCAAGATGAAGCTAAAGAGCAGACAGAGCTTCAACAAACCAGCCCACGGGTCTGCAGGCAGGACCCACGGTGTGAATGAAGTCAGGTACGTCCACTCCGGCTACAAACCCACCTCACTTACCAGCAGGAACAGGTCCATTAACTTGGAATACAAGTTCACTGAATGCACAGTTACATAATTCAGCTTTCCTCATTAAACATCTCTAATTCTGATCAGGAAAAAGACACATCTGAGCAAATTATCCCTTTCAACCATGACACCATCGCCAGTGCCAGCCCCTGAACAATGACATGCTTTGGACATGCCCCACACCACAGCTACTGCTCCTCCAGACAAACAAACGATGCAGTTTCACGGTTTTCCCTGAGAGAAAAAGCTTCTTACATAAGCCTCGGGATGTCACTGACAGGCACGGTCCCATCATGCGTCTCGTTTTCCCCGTCCTCCTCCTCTTCTTCACTGCTTTCCGACTCCTCGCTGGAGGAAGAGTAGTCTGTCACCTTCTTCAGAGGGCGATTGGTTTCTTCAATGCGCAGCTCCCTCAATTCTTTGGCTAAGGCCGTCAGATCCTAAAGGGGATGGGGGCAACAAAACAAGAAATCGATGGCTATTATATCTAAAGTGAGGAGAACGTCACATACATCTCTTCAAAAGCCAATGCTAACAGCACGAGCAACAAGAAATAGCTTTACAGAGTCATTACAAACATGAGACAAATGTAAGACAATGTTTGTAGCATGTAGCATTTATTAAACAAAACAAAACTGATTTACGCTCACTGAAAAATCAATAGCCAACCTGTTCTTTTTCTGTTTGGAATGCGTATGTGCATATATACACACACACTTATATGTATATACACGACAAAATTAGAGTTGTTGGAAAAGGTGATGTTCAGTCACCATCATAGTAAACTGGAAAACAACATCATTGCAAAGATTGGCTTGGAGAATTTCTCCTGCAGGGTTTTCTCCTCTTTCAAACTTCTCAAAGAGAGCCCAGAATTGTATTTATTCTGTAATAAATGCATTTGGGAAGGAAGCAATGACAGCATCTCCCATGGAGTGGTGCAATCCCCAAGTCAAGAGCTGCTTCAGTGAGGAGTCTCCGCTGTCAGGTGGCTGCCGAGAGGCGGTGAGGAGCACCCAGGAGAGGTGCCTGGCTCACTGCAGCGCCCTGCTCAGCGAGACTTCTGAGTCATTGCTCTGAGTCAGCCACGCGATCGAAAAAATAAAAGAAAAATGAAATCGTTAAAAGAAAAAAAAAATCCCTCAGCGGGAACCATTAAGCACTTTATGTGAAATGTGACAGCCTACAAGCTAGGGGGAAAAAGCCTTGAAACAAGAAAAAGATGGGAGCAGTCCCAAAACCTAGCAATAATTTTTCAGTTTACCATGACTTTGATGAGGCCTTAGACCCGACAGTCATAGAAAATAGACACTGCTATTTAAAAACAAGGAACATTGCAGGCACCGTGTAGAAAATAGACTTTTTGTTATCTTACATGCTTTTATAGCAATGCAGGGGGAAGCAGTAGGGCAAAAAAGCATGAGAGCTCTAATTAGAATGGGTTAGAGTACTCTGTTGCACAAAACATGCACATGACGAACAAAGCATCGCAATTGTCAGTCTTACCATTTCTCCCTATATTAGTGACCGAGGTAGCCATCAGTGCATTCGGTCAGAGATAAAGGATTAGGGAGAAAGAAACTCATTGAAAAATGCTAAATTCCACAATCGTCTTATGGCCACACTCTCTCTTTACTGCACGCCACACATTTCCAGTTTACCGTTCCAGCAGGGCGATTACGGCAACGTTAATTACGGTTGCAAAGTCAGTTCTTAAAATCTATCCCGTCGACACGTGAAGAAAATGATGAAAAATGCTATTGCTGAGATGGAAACCTAGCATATTTTTAACCATGACTCGGTAATATTTTGCAAGCAATTTGCACTTCGGTTATTGGCTAATCTTGAGGACATAACGAGCTCGTTGTGTCATTCGGATTAGACTCTAAAATGAAGCGCTTGTTGCTTCAAGTGGAGTAATCGTTCATCCCCAGTTCCACACAAATCAAAGAAAATGCTTTATTGACATTTAAATTTGCCCTCGAGCCGCACCGAGTTGGGTCTGCGGAAATGAGGAGTGCTCAGAACCGATCCGTCACACCAACGACACGTGCCGACGCTGCGCCGGAGCGCCGCACCTTCTGCTCCCAGCTCTGCCCTGCCCCGCTCCGGGCACTCACGGCTGTGAGGCCCCGGGAACCCAGAGCAGGTTTTGGCTGTTTTAAGAATATTAATTTTAAAATTATAAAATTAAGGTGTGCTTCAAAGTCCACTGATGTAGAGGAGAGGCTCCCGTGGATGTCAGAAAGCTTTGCAACCATGGCGGCAATTATTAGCACGTGAAACAAGGCTAGTTAAAAAATTGGGAATAACCCATGCTTCAGAGCAGATGCCCGTGAAGGGTCCTACATATCCCTCTCCAAATCCAAACGCTCTCTGTAACTCTAAGGAAAGGCTCTTTATCATGATTAAAGAGAGAATGTGGTGCTTACAGAGTTTATTATTATGCCAACATGTTGTGATCGAAATGCAGTCAAATCTGCAGGTAGGACAACTAATTACTTTAATTAATGCTGTAGCAGTTTCTAGGATGTGATTGTTTCTTTTCTTCAGTAAGAATTGGTGAAAATTTCAATGGCTTAACGATGCTCTCTGCTTAGAGTACAAAATACGCTCTCATACATCGAGCACTTTCCTTTGATTTGGATTAAAGCCTTCACCAGTTTAAAAAGGACTTTAGGGGAAGGCTGTGTAAGAGCCTCAGAAAACTGCAATCGAACCTGCGGCATTACAGGAGTAGCACAAAATCCTTCCAAGGCACAGGGATGGACCATGAAAACTGTCTCTTTTTTGCACCTTCCTTTGCTGGCACATTTGAAGGCACGACGTGGATAGAGGCAGCTCTCCCTGCCTGTGCAAGGGATGGTGGTGCACCCAAAAAACGTCTGTAAACCACCTCGGGCTGCTCACAAAGCCTGGCAGGGCAGCGGGTGGATTCAGGGATGTCCTCCAGATGTCTCTGCCCAGTGCAGACCCTGCCACTGAACTGAGTGAGATTGCTCGGAGAGAAAGGCTCCAATTTGGCAGCACTGTGACATCTGCAGTGCCTCCCACCAAGCCTGCCACTTGTGCGGGGCTGAAGAACATGGACGTGCTGAAACCCTGCCACCAGGGTGACGAATGGACCTACCCTACCAGCCCAACTTGGTCATCGCTAAGAGATAGCCAAATATTTTAAAAATCAGCTTAATTAGTTTTTAATAACTAATTTGGAAGTTATCATAGCAACAATACTCCCTGACAATATCATCAGATAACTCACGGCTCCTAGCTAAGGCTCTGCCGCAGGACGGGGAATGCTTTGATGCTATCATGTTTTCAGATAATGAGCACTGTGTAGGATTAAACAGCTCGACTGTGTTGCTCTTGGACCAAAAACCATCTGACAACTAGAAAGCACTACGTAGCTCCACACGTGTTTGGAATGTTATTATTGAAGGTGGCATAATGCGTGAGTTAAAAGTATCAGTGCTCTTTAATTACGTTTAATTGCAAAGATGTCTTTAGATTTAATGTTTGCTGGAATCAAGTTAGATTGGTTTCCAAAAGTCACATAGCTCATTTGGCTTGAATTTAGCATGCATGTTGCCTCTCTTCAGACACTGATTTACGTGCTTTTTTCTTAACAAAGCACCTCATTAAACACGAAGCATGGGTTGTGTTTTATCCAAAAGAACAAGTTCACTAACCAGCACGCTGTCTTTCCCCTCTCCTATCTTCTATTTACTCTATTTAAAGGAAAGAGCTGCTACCGGTGCTTTCAAGGGCAGCCCTCCACCTTCTACCTGTATTTTTAAACACAAAGAAGAGAACCACAATGTGGGAAAATGAAGAAAATGCCCCAAACACTTCCCAGGGGCTGGCGAGTGCCCCGTCCAGGCGGTACCAGCTTGCCCTGCGTTCAGTCTCGCTGAACGTGGTGGAGGAGCGAGCTGAGCAAACCCATCAGGAGCTGGTCCCGGCAAGCAAGGCAGCAATTTGGGATAGTGAAGTGTGTTGCTGTGTGCAGCCTGGGTAATTACGTATGTCCTTGCCTATCCTGTTTTTCGTAAACACATTCAGCTACAGCAGCCACCGGTGGCAGGATACCACCTACGCTGCAGGGAGAGATTCCCAGCCGGTATAAACCAAGGCGGCTCTGCTAGCTCTCGATACAGCTGATGGTCTGCCTCGTAACAATGCATTAATCACGGTGTTCACTGCTCTGTTTCCCTCTACTTGCCAAGTGCCTTTATTTGAATTAGGCCTAAACTGCGTTTCAAATATAGCTCGATCTGCCCACTGAAATCAATGGGCTCCTGCGGGCTGTAGCTGGGAGCAGAATCTGATGTGCAGTTCGGTCTGTCCGGATCACCTCCGCTGACCCAAGAAAACTCTGTTCTTGGTCATTCTCTTTAAAAATGCAGAACAACAGTAGCAGGAGTTGCTCTGTGCGTGAACGTTAACGCACATCTTGCCAGGGCCCCCACACGTGGTCTGTCACTGGGTTCCACACAGCCCGCGGGCAAGCCGGAGGTACCGCCAGCTCCGTTTCCCTCCCCGCAGACAGGCTCACTGTGCCGAAACACAATCTCCAATCTGACCCAGGATTGCATTATCACCTTTTTCAATGGCAGCACCAAGAAAACCCAGTTTGATATTAAGCGCTAGCTAGTCAACCTCACATTGGCATGACCCGCTGAGAAAAGATATCACTAACCTCATCTATAGCTTTCTTATAGCTCTGTGGGTAAGGGAAGATTAATCAGCATCAGAGGAAACAGATCAGGACAGGAAAAAGCCAGAGGAAGGGCAAGCAGGTTAGAAATAAAATTAGAATTGTTAGCTCAACGCTGTGGAGTGTAAAGAGAAAACAACATCAACAAAACATTAATACAGATTAAAAAAGAGAAGCAGTGGAAATTCATTTCGTTATTAGGTCGACTCTGCAGTTTTAAGGTACAAGTATCAACAATGTTAAATCAGAAAGAAACGCTTTGGATGAGATTTTGCTGGGCCTTTGCTAACAGTAGTAACACAGGAGTGTACAGACACCACCACCCAGCTGGTGTGCAAGCTGTGAAGGCTCTCAGGGCTGGTCACCCAGCCTTCCCGACCAGGAGCATCCCTGCGGGCCGCTGCAGGGGCACCATGCAGTACGGAACACAACAATGTGCCACGGGCAGACACCGGGCCCAGTCTAGCAAAGCACTTAAGCATCTGCTTTATTCAAAATCACAGGCTTAAGTGCTTTCCCCTAGACCTGGGCTCCTGATCAAACTCATGCACTCTCTTAAGCATTCAAATCCCCCACAGGCCCTTGTCATACCGCCACTTCTGAGTCTCTCAGCTGGAGGAGCAGTGCTACTAGCCTCCTTTTTGGGGTCCCCACGGCTGTGCTACTGCACCGGATGGACACCCGGCCAACCCGGCTGGCAACATTCCTGCAGGAAATAATTTAAGACTCACAGCAGGTCGGCTTGGTCGCGTCACATCTCTGTTGTCTTCTTGCTTGATCTTAGGGGGCTCGTGGGAGAGCACGGGTGACCCTTCAGGCTTGACGTTCCCTGAGCAAAAGGGAAACAGAGAGAGGGGGAAATTAAAACTCTGTCAAGGGTACAAAGGGTGTGCACCATCCACAGCCATCTCTGCCAAGTGCCTGTTGGCTTGGAGAAGTGCCTGCTACCAGATCCTCACGATGGGTGGGCAGAGGGAGCTTCATCACCCTCCTGCCCACACAAGCAATTGCCCATTACAAGTAGGAAGACCCCAGCAGAACTAGGAAAGGACATCTCGAGCCCGGATGCCTTGCACATTGGCACCTTCTCTCTAACTAATAAAGTTTCACTATGCTTTGCTTCTGTTGTCTTGAAAAATCCTCCCGCTGCTCTCTGCCTGGCTGTCACTGCAACAAGTCTCCTTCCATACAGCAAGAGAAGCTACAGCCCAGCCTGCTCCTAGCATTCCTGCCTTTCTTCTTTCTACAAAGAAAACAAATTCACTCTGCAAAGAACAGGGCGTGTTATAAATTATGAACTCTGCAGCACCTGACACTGCTAGGACGTTATTTGTCACAGGATTCCTCATTAGTAAAAACAAAAACAAACAGAAAAAGACAATTGGTGATAAATTACTTTTCCTGACTACCTAAAGAAGTGATTATTTCAACAACAGACATGTCATCTTACAGTCAAGTCATAAAAAATTCAAAGCATGGATGCCACATTTGTTTTAATGTGTTTCAGTTCTGTGGATTTATATTCCCGAGCTGTGACAAAAATGCAGATAAACGGGCTGTCTGGGCTTTAGCAACTCCAGCTGCGATTAAACCAGGGAACAGAAAATCTTGAAGAATGGTTCTGTGATGATAGGAAACAACGCAGCTAGGAACATGAACTCGGTGCAAACCCGGTTCCCCTTTGAAAGCATTTTAGAGAAAGCTGCTTACAGGCTAATTCATTCCTCCGCTCCCATCTCATGCTTTGCACAAAAATGAAGATAAAAACAAAAAGGAAAAGGCAACAAAACCAGAAAGATACACCCACCCAAGGTGGAAGCACAATCCCAAGAAACGGGCATAGATGTCAGCTTGGGTCAGTGAAGACAGAGAGCTTGTATTCTTGTATTTTATCCTGCAGCATAACCCCTGTCTCCTTTCGTACAAATTACTTGGCACTGCAGTATTTCAGCAGAGCACAGGAGCCGACTGTGCTGCCAGGGGCATGCAGCAGTGCCTTCAGCAGGCTCCAGGCAGAAGGCAGTGCTGGCATCTCTGTTTTCCAGGGGGCAAGTCGGTCACAGAAGTACATCAGAAGTGATGAATCCTTTGCTTTATAAAGGGACATCTCACAGCAAAAGCCACCTCACCTCTGACTCTGTTGCGCTCGCTGGAGCCAGCCTGGGAGCCTGGCTGGGAGCCGCCCTGGGAGCTGGGCTGGGAGCTGGGGGTGCTGGAGCTGGAGGAGCTGCCGCTGCTGGTCCTCTGCAGCGGGCTCTCGATGATGGGCTCTGTCCTCCTCAGGTCCGGGTTGCTGCAGGAACACAAAGAGAATCACCATCAGCTGAGGTCACAGGGGCTTCAGGGCCTTCCCAAGCTGACAGACAGCTTCACAGTCAGAAGACACCTCTTCCGATGGGGAAGACAGGGCTGAAGTCTTCTCCTTGGAAGCCACTGATCCTGCAAGCCTTACTGAAATCCAGGAGAGCTGAGAGGCTCTGCAGAATTAGGCACCCAACATCTTCATGGAGCTGGACAACAGCCATGAAGAAAAAATGGCTAGAGCAATTTTATTCTCTTCTTTTGCCAGATTTGGCAAAAATGAAAAGATTTGTTGCTCAGAGCTCCCTTTCAGCCTGCAGACATACAACGCTGGAGCTATCTGAATTAACCACCAATCATTATAACGTCAGGAAGCTGCAAACTGCTGCTAGCCAGAGAAATATTTTTGTGAAGAACATATCTCCAATTTGCAACAAGGCTGCACGTTCCTTTTGCCACTTATTCACACTTGCCAATTTCCATGGCTTCACTTCAAACTTGCGTAAGTCAGCCACTTCAGGCATTTTTGCTCCTTGATTTCTTTCCCCCCTGTGAACATACAGAAGGCTAGAATAAAAAACGTCCTTGATACACAAAGAGTGACTAATATCTCTCAGGGTATCAGATGCCCTTCGGAAGCTAACTCTTACTTGGCACTGAGATGACATCAGAAGACATGCTCACGCAGAGTTATGCAACTTGTTTTTATATAGTATTTCTGTTAAGTGACCTTATAATTCAAAGTCCTGTTAAAGATGTATAGCAAATGTTCTCCATCAAGTCTAATTAGGACCACGTGTACATAAAGATCACACCACTGCTGCCCCAGTTTGTAATGCCTTTGCAATCAGAGGCACTGATCATTAAGGACAAGGTGTGTGCTGCGTGCACAGTGCTCAGACCTGTTCAGAGAGTGACCAGAATGGGCCAAATTTGTGCAATGCCCCACTGCCATCACTGGGTTGTTGGCAAAAAAATTTGGGCATTGTCTGGCATTAATGTTATGTAAAATCACTACCTAGGGTTATCTTCATTGACACAGGCGGGTACTGAAATGATTAGAGCAAGGCAGTAGCTATCTGTGCCTGGAAATATCCCCCCCAGTTGTTCCAGTAGGGTAAAAAATAAAAGAAAGAATATTTTTAATACATTTACATTTGTGCATGGGTGGAATTAAGAGCAAATAGGAGAGGTATTTAAAAAGGAAAATTGGAGAAATGGTACATTAGTGTGAGAGAAATGAAATGTGAAATCATTTCACCGACTACTTAGTTTAATGGAGAGGGCAGCATCCTAATCATTTTCAGTTTTCATCAAACTGAAGGCTTCCAGCTCATGCTGTACAGCTGACGTGTCCTTAGCTAAATTAGCTCATGAAAAAAATGTATTTTAAAACTTTGGCAACTCATGTATTTACCTGTACTGACCAGGACTGGGAGACTGAGGGAAACATTAGGTGACCTTCAGCTTGAATCCCCCAGTCTCGCGCTATCCCTTTTACTTCCAATACCATTACATACTAGGGCTGTGCAGGCCGATATCACTCCACATTTTAAATTGCCCTTCAGGCTGCAGCTAATTAAAAGAACAACATTTTCAAGAATTCAAAATGCTTCAGCCTTGAGCAATAAAGATGAACAAAAATCCGTGACATGAATGGTTTTTTCCTTTAAGAAAAGAACAACAAAAAATATGCTTTCTCCTTCTGTTAGCCCTGCCAGCTACTTTACGTTGATGCCTGCTGTACCCAAGTTTGCTGATGCACCATGTGGGTTTTGAGCTGGAAAGAAAGACACATGCTGAGAACTGGTTACAGTGCACAGCATATGGCAACAGACATCCCCGTGTCTGCTTCCTGACCTCACCCTAACAGGACAAGACAGGAAGAAGAAATCAAAGAGCTCCATCACGCAGGGCTACATGCAACACGTTTATCCTGAGATTTTCCTGTTTGATGTTTAGAGATTTGCCTACACCACTTTGCAAATCAGAGACAAGCTCTTGCATGACTAAGCCATGTTTTTTCAATCCCGTTCTGAGCTGAGCCTCTTAACTTCCCTGCTCATTTTCAACATGCCAGGGATAGCTCTGCCACGGGCTTCCCTAGCGCACAGGGAAGAGGTCAGGCTGCTGCTGCGGTGCAGCATCCTTCCTCAAACTGTGAGTGTGACCCCAGGGAATGCACTCACACACAAAAACATACCTGAGCTAAATGTGGTGATGGTAAGAGAGGAGGGGAAGAATTCAGTGTCATTACTTCTGTGTCATTCCCAGTCACATTTTAACATCAGTAGCATGGGAAATGGGAAAAGGCCTTGGTCCCAGGAGGCCAAAAGGGATTTAATCCTTGATCTACACCTGAGGAAGAACTGGCTTTCACCAAGCTGTACCAGTGCCTGTCCCACAGCACAGTTCTCGGTCATTATCTGTAAAAAGCTGAGTAGTCGGGAATTTGTGGTATGTACCACTGAGACCTCCACACTGGCTTACAATGGCACAAATCTCTTTATAAGCAAAAGGTGATTTCTGGAGAGCCCAGACTTGCTTTCACTAAAGACAACGGCCAAAATCCTGTTTGATCCCACAGCAGCAGACACAGCATCCAGCTACAAACCCCACAATGCCTAGAACATCTTAAGGGTAGCTCAAAGGGAGCAGTATCTCTAGGACTCTACGCACTCACAGCCTCTGGTGCTGATACAAAATCCTAATGAATGCAGACCCAGCTCTCCACAGCTACAACAAAAACGTTGCAGAACTCTTGTTTGACACTAGCTGGCAAAGGGAGAGCTGAAGCCCAGCCATGCTGCAGGCACCCTACCAACCCAGTGGGACCTGCTCAGGCTCCCAGCCAGGTGATGCCAGGAGGAACGCAGGCAGTTTCATGCCAGGATTACTGCTGCCCGCCACATGTGGTGTTCCTACCTTGCCCGGATGGGCTGCGAGCCCAGCCTGGGTCCCAGGGCGCTGCCGTTGCCCGGGGAGTTCTTCCTCGCCAGCGCCGGAGATATGGAAGTGGTTCGTTGAGGCACCTGGAAGGAACGGAGACATTCACTATCACCCACACATCTGAGAGACCGGCCTTTGGCATTTCCATAAGATCTGATTTATGACCGATTTCCCGCTGAGATGCAGTATTTATGGCAATTATAAAATATCAGGCTCTCGGCTTTGACAAGGCTCAGCCTGAGCCAGAAGGGAGCAACGAGCACCGCAGCCCTGCTGCCCCCCGTCAACCAACTTCTCTAAACGTTCAACAAATGCGTGCACATCTACCAAGACCTAGAAATGGCACTTTTAAGGTAAAATTCAGAACGAAGTGCATCTCAGAAGCCGTGGTGGAGGTTTTAGTCTCTAGTTCAGACATGACACACACCAGCAGAGAGAAAGTGTTGGCTGGTGGACAAACAAGAGGATTGGTAGCGGAGAGGTCCAAGCAGAGCCACCTAAGGCTCTCATTCAAAGCATGTAACGTGTTCTGAGCTGAGCCAAGCCTGCTGGTTGCCAGATGCTCCAGGCAGGACAGCTCACAGCAAATGTACCTTCCAGAAACCCAAACCACAGCCTACATCTGCTACAGCACGTAAACCCAGGCACATGGGGCCAGGCCACCGATCCCCAAGCCTGGAAGCTCAGACATCACTGAAGCACCACATGGAAAATCAGCCAGCACCGGAGGCTGGTGTGGGAGGCACGGCGATACTCACCGTGCAACAGCAGCCACCAGCGAGGCCAAGGGCTCGGCAAAAAGGATTAGCATTTTTTTTGGAGGACAGACACACAGTAACGTTAGACAAGGATAAAAGGTTTAGGGAGAGAGGAGCTTTGTATTGTGCAGCACAGCCAGCTGCAGTTGATCTAAAAAGCCATCTCCCCTCTGGGCAGGTTACTCGGCAGTCAGGACCCCTGCATTTTCTGTTACCTTCCTCTGAAGCATCCAGTCCCAAACACTGGCAGAAACAAGACCCCAGACCACAGAGAAAGCTGGCCCCATCTCACACGGCAATCCTTTTGTTCCCAGTTAGAAATTCATCGACGTTGTTTCAGTCAATAAAACGTGAAGTCAGGCTCCTCGTGTGTACGACTGCCAACACGCCAGCCCTAAGCATGAAATACCATTCGAGGTGGGGACCTTCCCACAGCCCGTACCTTCCCCATGGGGAAATACCGTGTGGTGTCAGAAAAAAACCCTTCGCAAGGACCAGGTGCTGCAGTCCCACTCACTAGCACATTACTTTTAATTGGAAGAGATGCTGTCCTTGCCAGACTCGGTGCAAAAGCAGCACCACACGCTGCCGTTTTCAATCTAGCCAGTCTTACACTGCAAGAGACTTTTCAAAATGAGGTTAAAAACGTCAGGCACCCTTCTGCTACTGAGGAGCAAAGCATGCAAACAACTCCTGGAGCTGTCGGCTTGCTTCTCTGAGCTCAGCACTGATGCACCTTATCCCTTGGTGGCAGACAAAATGGGAATATCACTACCATCAAGTGACACACCACAATGGGTCCCCTGCACAGAGAGGCTTACCTGGTAGCTGGCATTTTGCTCTTAAAAATGTAAGCTGCTTGCTTGTTAACACACAGAAAAACTGCCCCTCAATCGCAGACAAATATTATCTGCCTCACTGTAACTAATCAATCTGTAATAATTTTTGTCTCTCGAAAACTCCTCCCAGGCTGAGAGCTGATTAACTGTAAGGGGCATTTTAATGGCCAAGTTATAATTCATCCAGACTGGAGGTGTATAAACAATGCAATTGAAATACTGGTGCAGAAGAGTCTTAATCAACGAGGTACTGCCAGATGCTGCCATAATGTCAATGAAGGTATAGAGCTGCTGGAGCCCTTACAAGTCTTCCATCAAATATTGATTGCAACTGGAGGCATGAAACTGAACTAAAAGAACACGTCTTATTGAGTATGACAAATTTTATGTTCCTATAATTCTATTTAAACAGAAGGTTGTTCTTTTTTTTCCCAAGGAAAGGAGAAATTGATTTGTTTTGGCCCCTGTCTGGCCTCGAGAACCTTCTTTGCTGGAGGGCAACGCTGTTTTGCAGCACTGCGCATGCACCCCAAAAGCTGCTCCCAGGGTTGGTACTTGCCATGGAGCCATGGGGACACGCTTGGCCAGAGGTGCTGAGCGCAGAGCCGGAGGAGAGAAGCAAAGAGGACCGGTGTCGGCCCCGTCCTACGGGGACCAGCTCTGGGGTTGCCTCTTTGACGTGCTGAAAGCGAGGAGCGATAGTGTTACCTTTGGTGGAATGTCTTCCTCCTGCCGTAACCAAGAACTTCGGTCAAACTTTTCAATGCGAGGGGGCAGAGGAGGGTTTTCTGATGTGGGGTCCGAGTTCTGCCTTGGCATCTCAGTGCGGTGAGAGGTCACCGTCAGAGCCTCCTGAAACCCAGCCATCCCCTTTGCAGGCTGTTCATGCAGTGACTGAGACCCAGACAAGGAGCTTCCTTGGGATTTCACAGTGACCAGATGTGGAATCTAAGCACCAAGTCAAAACAGAACTATCAGTACAAAATGGAAAAAAGTGAATCAAAAAAAAATTTAATTTGATTTTTAGAAAAAAAAAATTGATTAGCACTTTGGATGCATTAAAAGCCCCCTTGTTTTGAGATCAGCACTGCCTCGGTTTCAGGAACTTCTGACTTGTATCACTTCAATGCAAGATCGATTAAAAATCATGCTCACACAGCTCAGAACTTTAAAATCAAGCAATGCCACAGTCAGAGCCACGTTTCAAGTTCTGACCATCTCTGCACAGGCACTGTGATACGGCACTTACAGCAACACCGAAGGAGCGAGGGCAGGGTGCCCCCTGGCCGGCTCACGCACGCACCCCGTGCACCCGAGGCTGTGCCCACCATGCGCTCAATGTCAAGCTCCTACACCTGCAACTCTACGGTTGTGCTAATGATGTTTGGCATGGAATTTCCTCGTTAAAAATAATAATTAAAAAAAGAAATTAATAAATAATAATTAAAAAAAAAATCTTCAGCAATTCTGAGGCATAGATGGCTTAAAAGAACATCTTGAGGCATGAGTTTCTACAGGTCTAGGAACCCTTAGATCAGTGCTACAGATCTAGGGCTTACGAGTGAAAGGAATGCTGACATCTCCTTTGGACAATCTGAGAAATCCACAAAATTAGAGTTCATGAAATCAGAGGTTCTTCTGAGAACCCTTCAATGACCCTCTCCTTGATACAGTGGAGTTGTAATTTTTCATTTCTACATATATTTCTACTTCTACGTGGGCGTGCATGCATGCAAATGTTTACACATATATCTTTACACGTCTCTAGGTTTCAAGCAGCTTTTTCATTAGTATTTTATTGTCAGACATAAGCCTTTATAGCTGTTGACAATATAGGTCACCAAAAAGGCCATTGAAACAAATTTTCAGACTTAAAAAGAGCTCAGGAAATGTTCGGTCCATCAGAGACGTAACTGAGATGTCTGTGAAGTGGGGTTTTATCCACTTCCCAATGGCTATGATGCACACACAATGCATACACTTTGGGAAAAAAGAGCTGTATGTTTCAGGGCTCTCCAGTATGTATTTTGTTTAAAGTTGGTGTTGTCCTGCTGACCTACAGGGGCATGTACCACAGGTGGATGGCACTTAATTGACACATTTTCCTATAGAAAGCCCGCCTGGATGTGGAGCAAAGGCTTTTTACTTCCTGAAATGCCTGCTTCAGTCTGCAGATCTGCAGGAGCACTTCCAGTGGCTGACCCAGAGCCAGCACCAATGCTCCAAAAACATTCTGTGGAAGCCTACTTACAGACCTTATGACTGGGGGTGACTTTTAAATCACGATTCCCCTCCTCTGTGACGGTCATGGTGATCTATGCCTTCTCCAGATGTGTTTGTGACTGATGTTAACTCAATGGAAAACCAAAACAAAACCTTGAATTAAAGTGACAAAGAAAGCAAAACCTCTTTCTGATGATCCCCGGCATCAAAGTGTCCCAGGTCTTTTGTCCCAGGCACTGTGGTTTTAGTCCTTTAATAAAACAGATCCTAAGAGGAAGAGAGCGGCTGCTGCACTGGACCAGACCAGCGGTTCCTCTCGGTCCTCCAGCTTGTTTCTGGCAGTAACTAGTACCTGATGCTTCAAAGGAAGGTATAAACCAGCATGATGTTTCTAACACATGGAGGTGATAGGAGGAACCCACTCATGAATGTAGATGCTGCTCTTACAGATATGCTTAAGGCTGAGAAACCACGGAGCAAGACACTATTTTAATCCATCGCTTTTCCTTTTACCTGTCCAGCACCCCCAGCATCCTGGGTGCTGTGCGGACGCCTGCTGGGGGAAGCACCATTACCTGTGGGTCCACGGGTCTGAGCAGGGGTGGGGTCCGGGCTGGCTGCACGCTGCTAATACTAAAGGACTCTGATCGAGGAGGCAGGTTGGGGTCAGAAATCCTGTTGGCCACCTTGTGGGGCATCGCTGGGGAGCTCTGACGGTTGAGTCGGGAGCGCTCCTCCACCTGTGGCAGGAGAGGAGAGTGGGTCAGCCTGCAGAGACCTCACTTACACGGAGAGGATGCTTTCCTGCTTATTTGCTGAATTTTGGTTTCACGGTTTATATGAAAACCCCAGCTTTGATTTGAACAGCATGGCCCTACAGGGTACTGCAAGTTTTGAATGGGCACAAAAGGGGTCCCTGCACTCCAGCCACATTTATCACAACTCCAAATTCACCAAAATTCACACAGCTCAGCTTCCAGAGACCACTGCTGCAAGCAATCAATACCATCAGGAAGCCTAAAATGAACCACCGGCTTCTAAAGGATAAGAAAGCCCCGTAAAGAGACGTTTCTAATTGAAAACCAAGGTATGCAAACATATAGGGAGCTCTTTTCTCTTCAGATATTTCAGGGCGTTGTATGACTAGGGAATCCTCGTCACCCAGCAGTTGTGCAATAAATGCATTTTAAAGACTCCAACAGGACTACTTGTAGTTTTATGTGCATAATTCATGTCAGAATATGAAATGGAAAAATAAAGCTCCAAGAAAAGGCAGCGTGCCTCAGATAGGTGTTTCTAGAAGATGATTCTGGAGAAGCTCTTGCTTCATAAATGCGTCTTTAAGCAAGGGGACCCTTTTCCCCCACCACCATAAACACCACAAGGAGTGTTTTTGTTTGATCTGAATAAAAGAATAAACATGGCAGCCAGAAAATGGGTGGCTTTGATCTAGATTTAGTGAGTCTGGCACCTTGTTATGTATGGAAGGAAAAAAAACCAACTCTATTACTGATACAGAAATAAAAACAAAGCCCAGTGCTTTCAGTTATTCTTGATGGAAATAGAGTGGTTTCAGGTAGCCCAGATATACGTGCAATCTGGGTACCACTGCAATTAGACTGTCTGCATTGGTATTCATACAGCATACACTATGCAGAATTTTTGGTATCTCAACTAGAAATCTGACATATATTTTCATTTACATGTCGTTAATGTGTTAAATACCCTTAGCGTGTCTTAATTCTCCTAGTTACAATGTCATGCTGAAAAGCAAGCCATGAAACAAGATAGCTTGGAAAGAATCACAGCTCTTTGTTAAGTAAATATTCATGAAACAAAAGAGCCATTCTATTAATAAAAATGAAACTTCTCCCCTATCAGATCCCAAGCAGGAGTCAGAGAAAAATTTAGGTAAGAGATTTGTGTTATGGACTCTTTCTTTTCTAGCCCACTGTGACCAGCTGGGCAACTCATGTGTACCAAGAGGACTTCACAGCTTCCCCCAGGCAGCCAGAGGCTGTGAAGAACTCAATTCAGATGCCCACAGGAGTGGATGCAAGGACAGGTAGAAGATCAAGGTGGGAAGGAGAACTCCCTGTCAACAAGGAAGCAGCAGCATACGCTAGGTTGCAGGCTCGGTCCAGTGATTTGCTTATCAGCCCAGGTTTGGCATGGACAACAACAGCCAAAGATTATGCCACTGACAAGGAGCAGGAGCTCTCTGGCAGGCTGCCAGGCCATAATGTGCAGCTGATTACGGAGGACTTCAAAGCCTGCGTCGGGGAGGCAGCAGGGGAATAATCTAACGGGGATGTCTGCGTACTGGGAAGGAGAAAGGCACTTGGTTTTCCCACTGCCAGAATCTCCTCGCTAGTACTTGGCTTCACCAGCACACCAGACGATGCTCTTGCGACTTTCCGGTTGTGCTTCGTGGAGCTTTACCAATTTCACCATTAAGCAGAGAGGGGAAAGAGCAACACTGTGCAGTGCAGAGCTCTGTAGGAATCCAGCACTCTAGCCCCAGCCATCTCGTGTATAACTCAAGATTCCCCTCAAATGGAAAACATCCCTAGCAGCTCTTGCGCAGGTCCCAGTGGAAAGCTGCTAACGTTTTAACACATAACTTCAAAGCAAAAGAATTATAAAAGCCACAGGGACTGATGAAGGAGCTCACGTGTGCTGGCTGCTGCAGAGAACAGCCTGGCCTGTGAGGCACTGCTGAGTGCCCAGAGTGCTTTCCTGTGCTGCAGGGAACGTGTCCCCCTGCTGCTCCTTTACGCATGGTCATGCATGGCAAGTATCTGCCCCAAAAAGTCCTTCAGCTGAACAAGCTGCCAGAACTGAGAAGCTGGGCCTGGTTATCTGCATCACTTTGATCAGCAAATGTTGGTCCGGAACAGAAGAGGCAGCAACGGAGAGAGCTGCTAAATGTAGTGATGCTCACCGCGCTAACACCGTGTGCCTGGCTGGGTCATCAGAGGGTCCCAACATGACGTCTGAACAGCACAGCTAGTCCTCATTTACGAGAAAAGATGTGTGGGTAAACACACCAGACGTGGGGCAGCACTCCCGCTATACCCCCAGTTAACTTTCAGTGGATAATCCTTCCCACTCACAAGAAGGGACAGCAGATGTGGATGTGCATCCACACATGTTGGTGGGGACTATTTTGATCAGACTCTTTTGTGTGGCATAAAAAGAGAAGCCCCAGAACATGCTCCTGGGAAGCACTGAATGATGAGCTGCAGCCCACTCCCTAACCCAGAGCTCTGCCTTCATTAACAGGCCAGTCCCTTAACGAGGATATGCCGAGGCACAATGGCAACATGAGTAGCCACAGCGTCACCTTTATGCTTTATCCCGTGTCTGCAGGGTCTTGGAGTCATCAAAGCCAAGTTCATGTGAAGACCAGCGAGGTGGGTAAATAAGTTTATAAAAGAGAAGTATGAAAAACGGAGAGGGTCAGAGCACAAGGAGAGCCCCGATTTGGTGATCAAGCAAAGGAGATAAATTGTGCTAAAAACGGGACCGTGTGAAGTAGATAAAACAGGGTATGGAGGAGAGAGGAGTAGTGTGGGGGAGTTCCCAAGGGTGCTTTGTCAAGTACATCAAACTACTGCTCCCAAGAGCATAAAGATGGCACAATCATTTCTTTGAACATTTTGTTAGAAACTGGACAGAATGACACAGGTGAAGAATAAATGGTTTGGACAGCTAATTGGTGGAAGCTGGAGACATTCCAGAACAACAGGAAACCTTGTCTTTCCTAGGATTTCAGCAAAGGGTAGGAGGCTACCTTCTGACACTCTTATTTGCATTGTACAGTTCCCAATGCCCCTCTTCAAGTGGTATATCAAAAAAAAGACAACTCTGCCACAGAATAAAAGAAGAGGGCCTTTGTGCTTGAAAGCGAAAGCCAAACCCAGCACTTTTCTCCTTCATCCTAAATAAAGAATAAGATTCCTTTTTATAAATCTTTGTTATAGTTTCAATGTCAGTGCCAGAGGTACTTCAGCAATGTTCTAGATGATTTATTTAAAACCAGGCAATGAAAGACAGAGTTTACTCCCTTTTCCCTGCCTGTTACTCACTCTTAACACTCCTGCAGATACACAAGAGACCCAGTTTTACAAAAAGCCGCAGGGGCACCAACCAGGTGGAAGCCTCTCCTACCAGAGGCAGCGCAGTACTGTTGTGTGGCACATCTGGCCTTAGGCAGGAACATCTTGTCCACCAGCTAAGCCTCTTCTCCCACATGAAAGGCTGGAGAATGGTCCTGCAGCTGTGTGAAGATATGTTTGGTTGCCACCAGAAGACTCTGAAGACCAAATCAGAAGGGAATGAAGCCTCCTTCATCCCAAAGGGAGAATGAAGAGGTGCTGAGAGTTTACCACCTCTGCCAGGACCAAAGGGTTCCAGACACTTGGCAGCAGAGCAGTGGTCCTGCTCAGGAAGAAGAATAGGCGGGCAATTAAATGATCTTTTTGCCCAGGAGTAGGGTTACAAAATTAAACTAACTAAACCCAAAGAACTTTAGAAAAATTAGTAACAAGAGCAGGCACCAGTCTTACTGGAACCACCACAAAGAGATTAAGGACAAAGAAAGTGTTTGCAACACGATCCTGAAACCGCGCTGCAGCCAATGCATGTTTTCATCTTTTCAAGGCTATTCAGTCAGGCAAAAATTAATATTCAAGATATTACAATTATTATAACAATTCTTTCTTTTTGTTGGGGAGAAAATCAGCAGTGTGGCTCGCACTCCTGAAATTCATGAAAGAAAAGAAATCCCTTTAGATAAAGCCCTTGGCACAGGAGAAAAAGATGCCTGGTCCCTGTTTGATTATGGAAAGCTGAATTAGCACTCAGGAAGGAACCCCAGCACAACTACCTCTCCATTTTGGCAGGCAGAGCAAGGACAGGAATTTCCTGGGTTCCTTCCTGGCACGTCCATAAGTACCTCACTATGGCTGAATCTCTCCAGGAGACTTCCCCTCCTTGCATGCCCTCATGGAAACACACGCACCACCGCGCTCCTCGCTCTTGCCTACCTCCTTGGCCCATGCTGGTTTCTCACTGGCATTTATCCCTTCTTTGTAATGGTAGAGTGGTTTCTTCTCCGCTGGCCTCTGGTCCTGCCGCTGCTGCTGCTGCTGCTGCTGCAGGGACACCAGGTAGTCCCGCTCCTGCTGGAGCTGCCGCTGCAGCCGCTCCGCTTGCCGCTGCTCCTCCAGCTGCTTGCGCTTATACTCCTACCCAGAAGAAAGCACAGTGACACGGGTGCACGGTGCCTGGCGAGCACGTAAACGCAGGACAGCAAACCGCAGGCTTATCTGCTGGGACGGAAAATTGGGCCCAAGTATCTGACAAGCTGTTTTCTGGTAAAGCTCATTAATTCTAAAGACTCTGGAGACTAAGCTGTAAAGCGTCCCAGAGGAGAGGCAGCTGGGAGGACGTAGCCAACAAATTCAGAGCTTTAATCCCAGCATTGGCACTTTGCAGCTGGTACACTTCTATCTCCGTTTTCCACATAGGAGTGGAGGGTGGTAGCACTGCCTTACCAGAAAAACAACTTGCCCACGGCTCAGACATCTGCACTAAAACCTGTGCATCCTGTTGCCACAGAGCAGTCATGCAAGGAAGAGCTCAGCAAGCACCCCAGCCTGCTCTGGGGCCTGGGGAACCTCCTCCTGCCCTTCCTTTGTGGGAGGGTGGCAGGGACACACTTTGCTGACGTGGCCACCAAAGTCCCTTGGTGGCTGTGGTGCTCCCCAGGAAAGGTGGGAGGCACCTTGGGGTTCTGAGAGTCTGCAGATGAGGCATGTGGAAATTTAGTCTGCAGAGGGACATTACTGCTAAGCTGCCGGTGGAGAGGAGACTTCAAATCCACATCTGAACCAGAAGGTCAGCATTGACATCCCTCAGCCAGTGCCAAACAGAAGGCAATTAGATAAAACAATGTTCTCACGGGGCTTGTAAGTCGCTATTGATTTCGCCCCGATTTTTCTGGATGAGAAGAACAAAGGATCAATGCAATGAGGTACCAAACACCATCAGTTCATGTAGAACTCAGCCAAAGCCCAGTCTGTGGAGCACTTTGTAGGACTAATCTGTTGTTTGTGGCAACGGCTGCAGAGCAGAGCCAACTGTATGATCTCCCCAAATCCCTATGGCTCTGTGAGGTTTAATTACTAAATCATTAACACTTTTTGAAAGGGCCTTTTTAAAAAGCAAGGGCTTGTGTGAGGGTTTTGCTTTTCCCTAAATAAATTCAATAGGAAGAGAGACAAATAATAATCCCTGTGGATTAAAAGAAAACACAGTGAGAGTATCAGCTAGCGGAATTAAAAAAATGTTCATTCAGAAAATAATTAAATTAAAAAAAAAAAAAAAGAAAGCATCTAGAATGCAAACAGCATAAGCATTCCTGTGAGGGAATTAAAACACAAACCTTCACACAAAACACTAAAACCCGCATCGCAGCATGGGTTTGCCTGGCCATTCCAGCTCCATCCCACTCCAGCATGCTGTGAACAGCCACAGAAGTGCTGTGGCAACAAACAGGGCCAGACCGTGGCCTCTGATGGAGGCCGAAGGACATCACTGCCACAGGCAAGGGCACACGGGGAGGCGTGCATGGCATGGGGACACAAGGGCTTGGCATGCTGGCAGCAGGACTGGGGTGGCAGCAGTGTCCCCATCACAACCCACCGGCACACACGAGCCATCCACCATTTGGCACGGCGGGAGGCGTGCGGGGGGCACGGGCGCATGCGGGCGGGAAGCAGCAAGCGAGGACAGAGCCTCCCATTTACCAGAAGTAGCGCTTGCTCCTGCAACAACTGCTGCTGCAGGATCTCTAACTGTCTCTGCTCCTCCTCTAACTGTCGCCTGATGTATTCCTGGAGGCATGGCAGCAAGGATCAAAGGAAAAAGAGAGAGAAGGTGAAAGAGACAGTGTTTTCCAAGAGGAAGAGCTTGTCAGGGGCACGAGGTGGGCACCCAGATCCATCCCACCCGAGAGCCGGCACTGAGCCATCAGCCCGGGCACCCTCCAACCCTGCCCGAAGAGCCCAGGGCATCCACTGTTCTACAAGGGGCTTCTGAGGGAAAAGAGCTAAAACTGCTGGGAAACAGCAAACATTAACTGGGAGCTACACAGAACCCCACCCCGGGGACGGGAAGGGAAAAACCTGCATCGAGTGCCTCCAACCTGCGGCAACAAGTGGATCCGCACAGAAATCAATTAGGACAGTGGGAAGCGACACACGCAGCACTGACAATTAAGCAATTTACTCTCAAGTGGTGGAAGCGGCAAAGGAATATAAGTGTTTATGACAAGATGGGCCTTTTATCTTATTAGACTGAGAGGTGTGCACGTTGAGGCCGATGGCCCCGGGCCGCCATGTTACCTGCTCGTGCTCTGCACGCCGCCGCTCCTCCTCCCGCCGCATCTGCTCCTCGTAGTGCCGCCGCTGCTCCCGCTCCTGCTGCTTGCGCAGCTCCTTCTCTCGCCTCTGCTGCTGCAGGGGGGACAGGCACAGGTCAGCTGCCACACGGCGCCAGGAGGAGCGTGCCCTCATCTTGCAGCCCAAAACCACCCGAGAGGCCTGAGGCGGGCTGTTGGGAGAGCTACAGCCCACTGAGACGGCAACACGTCCCTATCAGATTTGCTGAGGCCAAAACCTAACACAGAAGACCCAAAATCCAAGGGTTTATCCTTTTCTTGATTCTTACCTGTCAGTCACGTTATCTACTAAGAAAAATAAGGCTCTCAGTCAAGTTGTTTGAAGATTGAACTGCTTTTTATGAGAAGGGCTCACACATTTACAGCCTCTTCCCCGGCAATCGATACAGCTTTGTAAGGACGTGCTACTCCGATCCTCCCGGCAACTCTGCTCGCTGACATTGGGAGAAGACACGCTCACCATGTGCCCTACTGAAAATAATTAGCTATCAACAGGCTGAACCTCCTCTAAACACAAAAGAAGCGGGATGGGGACTCCTGGTCTGCGGGCTACAAAGGTGGTGAAAGGTCTACAGGGCACAATACATGGGGAGTGGCTGAGTCCCTCGGTTTGTTCGGCCCAGAGCAGAGCAGGCTGAGGGGAGGCCTCATGGCGGCCTGCAGCTCCCTCACGAGGGGAGCGGAGGGGCAGGCGCTGAGCTCTGCTCTCTGGGGACAGCGACAGGACCTGAGGGAACTGGGGTGGCGACCATCTAGTAGCTGCTCTGGGGTGACCTATGTTTCTGATGTGGATTACATGAGGGAGATGGACCTCCCTTCCTCTTCATGAAGGTGCAAAGAATGGGACTCATGATTTCTCTCCCCTGCTAGGCATCTTCTCCAAGGGAGGGACTTGGAGACACCCCAAGCACCCTGGCATCTCCTGCTTAGGACCAGTGGTTTGGGAGCAAGCCATGGGCACTGCTCTGGGGATGAAACCCATGGGATGAAACCCATGGGGCAGCAGGCTGCTCCTCACCGCCACAGCCAGCTCATCAGCAGAGGGCACTCAAATGCAAATATCGTTTACCAGGGACTGCAACCGCCTAACTCATCTGGTAACTCATCCGCTGGGTGCAGTAACGCACATGCAGCACTCACCGGGAAGCAGCCCACTGAAGCATAAATCACAGCCTTTTCCCCCCCTCCCCATTTTTTTTTTTTCCATCTGGACATTTTTGCCACTGCCGACACGCAGCAGCTGAGCAGACTGCCAGGGCAAGGAAGGAACCGGAGGGATTTAAATGCCGCTTGTTAGTTCCATCACACGGAGGTCTGGAACAGGCAGCTGACTACAGGGGCTCTGCCCAAGGAGCTGGCTGAGCTATCTGGAGGTGAAAACGCGTGTACTTTAAATTGGTGCTGTGCAGTAAACCTGCACTGTGTACACAGATGGATTTGGTATCTGTTATCTACACAGACATCTATCTGCAGATATGTCTCTACACAGCTACGTCTCTATGGATTTATAGATAGCTATCTATACATAGATGAGTATTTTAACAAAAATACCCCCACACTGCAGTATGTGAAGGAGTCATCGCCTGTCTCACACCTCTCCATCCACAGGTAACATCCACGGGGATCCTGCACAGTGTCTGGTGATTTCCTCCAGCCCAACATCAGGGCTGCGGCACAGCTTTAGTGCCGTCCACAGCCATATTTATCAGTGCTGCTTAACTCGCCTCAGGGAAGAGAATCGCACTAAACCTGAAATAACCCGCCAGCTACAGACTCTGTCATGTCCCACGCCACGCGCGCTGTCACACTACCCACGGGATGCATGTGTTACTCCGCGCGTACGCATGTCCTCGTCGAGCGCAGCAATGTAGGGCTGTTTTTATGCTTTGAGCTCTATACTAGACATGAGAGGCACTGGGACCTCACAGTGACACACGGGATTTCCCAGCTTCACCAGCTCCTGCCTGACCTCCTCAGATGAATGCTGTGGAGGTCACTGCTGCCAGGCGTTCAGATGGCCCCGAGGAGCACAGAGCATGGGTTGAATACACCCTAACCTGAGCTCACAACCGCAGTCGTATCACACTGGTTTGGTTTGGGAGGGAGGAGGGGCATTTTTTTTTTTTGTATTTCTTATTTTTTTTCTAAAAAAGCTTGCTGCTGAATAAAACACATAATGGTTGTGTAGGCTGGGCTTGGCTGGCAGGAGGCAGAGGACTGAATGCCGAGCTATTTCTCCGATAAAAATCACCCGATTGGTCTTTATCCAGGAGGCACACAAAGCCAACTCCCTGCAAGAGAGAACAGAAAATGCTGTTCCCAGGAGGGAGCAGAGCACTGCCATCCTTCCAGCCAAACGCACACCCCGCTGCCCGGTGAGCCGGCCCCGTTTCTGGCCTCTCCTAAAAGGCACACACCTCAACCACCAGCCTCCTGCACACCTCAAAGCCCAGACAAAGCCAGGAGCTGGGAACTGAGTCCCCCAGGGGCCGCTTTCTTTTGAAGCTGGGCCAGCTGCTCCTCAGCCCCCAGCGATGCACCCACCTCCCCTCCACTTCTGTCTGCTCCTGTGCCCACCAGCAGCAGGATGACAGGGGATCCTGTCTGAAGTAGGACTTGAAATCTGCAAGATGCAGTTGAAAACTGAAATGAAAGATTCAAAGATCTCTCTTTATTTGCCTCATTTTCTCCCAGTTTTCTGCCCTCTCCCTCCCACTGTGAGCGCACACTTCCCACGTTTCTCCAAGCCTGCAACTACTGTGTGTATTTACACTATCCAGATTTATTATTCATGCAAGGCAAGAGCACCAATTAATTAGGGCTGCATTTATATAACTCTGCAGGTAAAGCTATATGTAGATGCTTGTAACCAGAATGGGATCTTATTTGTGCTGCACAGGAAATGACAGGTTTTAAATATTGATGAGGGAAGACAAACGAAGGCAAAGCCCCCAGTGGGAAGGCCCTTGGGGGTCTGGCATGAAACAAGGACTTCAAAGGAGCAAGCTCTCTTTGCCGTACAAGATGCATTTAGGAAGAGCAGCAACGGGAGAGCTGATCAGGGTGAAAGCCTCCCCACGAACCACGAGGGCTCTGCGAGGCATTAACACCTGCAAGATGTGGCTCTCTGAAACCTTGATGGCTGCTCCCTAGCAGAGCATGAGGCAGCAAAGAAGTGGAAGGGGAATTCCAAGTAACAAATGCAAACAAATATTCTAGGTGGTTGTGTTGTTGTGACAGGCTCATTTATCTAAGCCACCAGGGAAAGAGTGACTGTGCCTGGAACATCATCTTCCCTGACACACCAAGCACTGGAGCACAGAGAGGTGTTTTCCGCCGGTAGAAAAACTGGGTCAGAACTTCCTAGCACAGCAAATGGGAGCGGGGTACGCTCTGAACTGCTGCAGGTTTTGTTTGGCTTCATCATGAAGGAACATAACTGAGACTGTGTGCAGGAAGAGGCTCATGCTTCAGAAACTCCGAGCTCTGCATGCTTTATAAACAAAAAAAAAATAAAGAGAAGTAAGGCTTAGGGCACACCTGTACTATAGGAGACGCTGTAATACAGCTTCCCTTGTATATGGGCATGCTGGCTGCTGCCAGGATCACTGCAGTGCTACCTTGAACCCTGTTACCATGAGAAATGTTGTCCTAATGAAAATGTTCCTACAAGCTACATGACACCTGCATATGCACAAGAAAATAATAAACAGAACCGTGGCTAGCCTAAGTTTACCTATAATTAATTTCTGGAAACCTTTTGCATTGCTCTGTAAGAATTCCCAGTAGATAGTTAACATCTAGCAGAGCTGCAGCAAGTTTTTATCCACTGAACCTCCAGCTCTGTAACTGTACTGGATGAAATGTCACATGTGAACAGCAAGGTGCTTACATCTGCCTTGTGCGTTCCCTGTAAAGATCTGACCTTTGTTTTCTGCCTTAAAAGGAAAAAAATCCACAACACGACATAAAAATGAGGTTATGAAACCCCCCCGGCAACATCTGCCCACCGTTGCTACGAGGTCTGCACAGGGATTTGTCCCGCAGTATCCCCAGTGCTCCCACCCAGATGTGTTATTCCTCTAGCTCAGCTGGCGTTTCGGTGGTAAACCTGGTGCAGGAAGGCTCGTTCTGTGCCGGCAACACAGGGAGAGTCTATTAGGGGACTGTAAATATACTGAAAGATTAAAATACATTAAAGCTAACTCACCGTTCTGCATCACACAAACACTGCTTTCCTTAGCGCTCTCTGATCTATCGATACCCTTTAGTTCTCTAATTTTTGTGTTCTTGCAGTTAGTTCTGATGCACAGTTTGAATTCATCAGACAAGAAACCTTCTGCATGAGGGATCACAGAGCTGCAACCCTACTCCCCACGATCCAGGGAAGATGAGCCTCAGCACATCTCCCTTCTGCCTATGGCCCTTCTTGCTTTCCTTCTAGAAGAACAACTCCCAACTCTTTGGATCAACACATTTCTGATCTAAACTGGAAAATGGCTCAGGAACTGCACTGTAATTCAGAGCAACTGCCTCTCCCCCAGTCTACACAAGCGAGCAGCTGGGGAGCACCTGTAACCTTGGCCCTGCAGCCCCGCGGAGCCCTGCCAGCCCCGTTACCACACACCCCTGGCCCCAGGGCATCCACTGACTTGCTGCCAATCTCCAGCACAAGTCATCTCCGGGCATTTTTGAGCTTCACCTTCTGCTAAGCCAAAGCTTTTGGTACTGCACTTGGGCCCAGTTGATGCACGCAGTCAGCCTGGACACGTCCATGGTGTTTTACTACGAGTCGGAGCTCTTCCTATAAACATGGTCACGTGTCTGGTAGGATTAAACAGGCTGACCTAGGTGCCCCAAAAGCCAGCAGCTCCAAGTGCTTATTTGTCCCAGCTGCTTTATTGGGTTTTAAAGGTCACCTTTATTTTGAAAATGTAGTAATTTGAGTCTTCCACTGGTCCCTCCTCCCAGTGATCTGTGGGTACAGCGCTGCCTAGTAGGGCACTGACCACACCGCATCTTAGCCAGACCATGAGGTATCACAGAAGAAACCCTGGTCCCATTAACCGGAATAAACCCAGAGCCAAGAGCCAACAACTAAAGCTAGTGCAAAGCCAGTGTGAGAAGAGCCAGAGGCCAAAAGGAAACTGACTGGCTGCTGCTGAAGCATTTTTGGGTACCGCTGTGATGAGCCCGAGCCGGACCGGCGCTGGTCTCTGGAGCAGAAATGCAGCAAGAGAGCAGCAGTGCGCTGCGTGCCTGCGGGCACTGACCTCGATACTGAATTCAGCACAGCTGTGACAGCCGTTGTCTGGTAGCCTCTGCCTGACCACCAGGCGCACACCGCCCCGAAATGTCTGGGGAGTGCATACAGACCAAACTACATCCATCGCTGGTTGTCCGTGCCAGAAATAGTGGCAGGAGCAGTCTGACCGAGGACAGGCTCCGCTGGGATGTGAGTGCCATGGGGTGGAGGGGATGCCCACGCTGCTGGGGCTGCCAGTGTGCAGCTCCCTGCTCTGTCCCAGTCCTAACTGATCGTGCGGGTGGCTCTGTGCTGGGCTGGACAGGGGATGCCTTTCAGTTACCATCCCACTGTCCTTCCCAGTTGCCCAACACAGCAGCAGAGCAAAAATACCTTTTCTCTCGTGGCCTGCTTTGCTCCAGCAGAAATCTCCCTTTCAATTTAGATCTGAACACTGCAAGGCAGCTGGAAAGAAGGTAATGGGCAAAGAGCCCAGGGGGGCTGTTAGAGTCATTGGAAACAGAGGCATTGATTTTAAATACTGGCCTCGGTGGCTTTAGCTTGCAATGACATGGGGGAAAGGGCAGAGCAGGCTGGGGCTGTGCCTCGGCAGCCTGGGGCAGAGCTGCCAGCTTAGCAAGAGGATTAGTCCTCCATCAAAACCTGCCTGAGGAGCACAGGCAAAGAGAGAGAACAATTTTCTTCTATGTGAAGAGAACATATTAATACAGTGGCAAGTATTGTATTCATTACAGGATTTCAGCTAATCTGGTGTCTGCTTTTATCCTGCTGTTGTTCCACTTCTGTACTGCTTCCAGCAAGCACACCCTGACAATGGCAGATCCAGGCTTCCTTACGATAGTCTTTAGATAAACATTTATTGGTGCAGAGGATTTTGGGGTGTGTGCATGTGCAAACCTTGTCATCTCAACAGCTTTGTGAACCATGCAGGAAGCAAGAAAAGCCTAACTTGCAACGCACTGAACACAGAACGCTCTGCACACGGACAACATGACAGACCTACATATGTACCAGACTGAAGAATGCTCAGCCTGAGCTTAGCCAGTGCTGGTTTTTGCCTCAAAGAGAGCCACAGCAGGGCCACCTTGACAGAAGGCCATACATTGCTCATAGATCACGTGCAGTCAGCTGCCTGAAATTCCTTCTCATCTAAGCTTCCAGCCCAGGGGCATTACCCGTCCCACAGAAACCCAGTCTAGGGAGACCCAGATTTAACAAAACAGATGCTGTGGCTCAGTCAAACTAAGGGGGTGGGTGCTCTGTTGGCCCATTTACTGCAAGACCTTTTTCAGACGTATTGGTGACCTCTTCAGAAAGCTAATTTAATTACCCTTAACACATAAAGCCTTCAATCAGATGCCTGGGACAAGCTTGTGTGAGTCAATGGGTCTCTTTGACCAAAACCACATCAATAAACTACAAGCAAAAGAAAACCCCTTATTCTTTTGTGGATTTTTGCAACCCAGGAACTGTGAGTTAAGCCAAAAGCGAGCACTTCCTTACAGAGCCGGGCTGTGCCACTCACCGACACCCAGAGTCACCCAGTGAAATACTGCAGCTGGATTTTAAATGGGGTGGATCATTTTATGACCAATCGTATTTGTCGCTAGTATGTTAAGACAAGGGTAATGAAATCTTGTGCTTCAGGGCACACAGAGATTGTTGCTCAAGTCAGGCAGGCATCTGCTCCTCCCTCATAAGAGAAATTGTAATTGGCAGGGATAAAAGGACCAAGGCTGAAAACAGGGATTAAATGGGACATAAGTGGTGCGTGGATGTGGGGAAAGGGTGAATGGAGTTTTTCAGCTTCTTCCCAAGTATCACAGTTCATAGCAAAAAATAAAGACAATGAATGTGACAGATATCTGTCCTGAGTTTTGCCCATGTGGACTGAGTACAGCTATCACACCGATACAGGATTAACTGTGCTCAGTAGTCTCAGGAACCCTTCTGAGTTTGGTATTTAAAGGGTTTACTCATAGTGAACAAGCTCTGTTACCTCCACAAGGGCTGGCAACACTTGCATGTGCTGAGGAGAGCAGCTGGAGGTAGGTACACAAAAAGCACCAACAGGGGGTTTTGTTCAGTGTAACAAAACATCCGAGTTTACCAACCACAAAGGTTAGGAAATGATTGTCAAACAGGCTGAAAGCACCCACTGGGATCTGCCACCAGAAACCCTGCTGCTCAGCTCCCCGAGCCACCTCAAAGCTGGCCAGTTACCTCCTCTAGCCTTCGCCTCTGCTCCTTCTGCTCCTCGATCCGCTTCTGCCGCTCGGCCAGCAGCTGCCGCTTGTGCTCCTCGTTCTCCCGCTGCTGCTGCTCCAGCTGCTGCCGCCGCAGCGCCTCCGAGCGCTCCTTGTTGGCCAGCTGCAGCCGCAGGAAGTCCCGTCTCAGCGTTGACTCTCCGGGCAGGTTTAGGATGGAGCTGCACGGGAGAAAAGCACCACAGAAGGTCCCACGCACATCCTTGAGATTTTTTGACGTGCGTTTGTCTGTCGTGACCCTTACTCCCATAGTTGTGCACCCCCAAAGCACCTAGGCACACCTGGACAGCAGGGATGGAGGGAAGGGTGTGCCAGAAGCACCAGGGCAGGGCAGGAGGCACAGTGCCAGGTGGAGCATGTGTTTCACATCATCTCAGCACCCTCCCTCCCTTTTTAAATTTTATTTTCTTCTTAAATAGAAGCCCTGAAGAAGACAAGATGTTGTGTGGACGTATGTCCTGGCGGGTCAGCCCAGAGCTCATGCTTGCTCTACTTACAGCTCACCGACAATTTATTTGCTGAAGATTTCTTTTACAGTAAGTTTCTCACCCAAGTCCCTTGTGCTGCAGTGGCACGCACTATATTTAGCTGTTCACAAAGCGCATTTAGCATGAATCATTGCCAGCTATTAAAATACTGCATTATCTCAGGGAAATAATGGAATAATCTGATACTAATTACAATGAGACTGAAAAATGTCATGAAAGAAAGAAAGTTCCAGACCTATTGTGCTTGCAGTATCACTGGGAAGGCTTCATGGTGAAAAGTTACATGGAAACAGGGCGACAGATACACTTGGATGTAAGGAAGCACATGTTCAAGAAGCGTCTTTAATTCCACCCCACATTTTTCCACATCTAAATACCCCCAGGGGCAGTTCCTTACAGCAGTTAGGCGAGCATACCCATGTGTGTGAACAAATGATTCTGCACGTGAAAGCTGAGCAGTGAGCTCTGCACATCCAGTTTTATATCCCACAAACTGATGTGTGCAAGCGAGGCCTTTTGCACTTGCAGCCCATGAAGAAAAAGCTGCAGGAGCCTTTCTAAACCTGAACTAGCAAATACAGGGCAAGAAAAGAGTGTGATTCCTCATCAATACGACCATGCTGGCTCTGCTGAATTATGGTCAATATATTTAACGAGGTAATTTCTGCAGCAGCTGGAAAAACATTGTATGAGAAAGAAAACAGGGCTATGGCAAACCAGAGTGGTACAGGACTGGTGTAAATGGGGCGCACTTGCAGCCCATGCTACGTTTCACAGCAGGAAGGGATGATGCTGATGCATCCTGGATGAGCTGCATCCCAGGGGCACCCCGCTCTGGTACCCACACCGTGCCACCCTGCGTTCCCATGTCACCCCTGAGAGCACAGCAGCGCTAATGGCACGGAGCAGGGCTGCCTCCCAAGGAGCAGGATACCAAGGGGCCCTGCCACGTTCCCAGGACAGCACTGGGCTGCACTGCAATCCCACAGCAAATGGGGTATCTGGGTCTTCTTCCCAGGCTTTCAGCCAAGGTGATCTGTAGCATCAGCTTAATTCCCACCCACCATCTAACAGGGGGAATATATTTTGTTCTGCCAGGGAATGGGACTCAGTGATCAAACTGTCCTTTTTCCATTTCTAGTTCATATGAGCCCGTAATCCAAGCCAACTTCACACAGAGTTAAAGAGACACAAGGGTAGAAACAAAATGTTGTTTTTTACCTGGGCTCTCCGGAGTCATTCTCCTCCTCCTCCTCCTCACTTCCACTGTACTCGTACTCTGTCTCATCTAGGAACATAATTGCTTATCAGTGCCCTTTACTGGACTCATTTGTTTTTCAGATGGCTGAAAACCCCAGAGCTCTGAGGGAGAACAGAAAACTCATTTTTTTCTGGCACGAAAAAGAATACCCAGCATTGTTTCTGTCCACTTGCTGATGTTAGGGGGGCCGCAAGGCCGGGAAAGCTTTATTGGTCTCCCTGGCGCCTTTCATGCTCGGCATGCCAGAAAGAGGGCTGCAGTCCTGGCTGCAGTGGGCAACAGCCTCCAGCAATCAAAAACCCAATGCAAAGATGAAAAGTAACCATAAAATAGAGATTTACCCCAATACAGCAAAAACCCTCTTCAGGAGAGTTCTTGCAAGTGAGGTGCACCACAGGCAATGGAAGGTGGGGATTAACTATTGCTCTGAAGGTGAGAACTTTCCTCTCCCTAAATATATGCTCTTCCTATGCGAACACGGATATTTTCCAGGCAATGAAGACATCTACATAAAAGCCCAACTGCAATGTTGTGCTACACACTGTGATTTCTACTGGGATATCATCTTTATCAGATGAAGGGAATGATAGTAAAAGAAAGGCTTGCGTTTATCCAATTACTCTCCATCTCTAGGGTACAACCTTCATTTGCCAGACTAAACACATTTAATACTCCACTAAGATCCAGCTTTATTGTTTTGATTATAGTGAAATCTATTACAAGGGGCTGGAAGGTACACATGAAAAATTAATATTGCTACCAATAAGAAGGGAAATAGCAATATATATTAATTTGTTGAATTCTACAAATGAGCTCTCAAATTAAAATTCAGCTCACAAGCAACAGAGTACTTTAACAAGTTTCTTCAGCTATCTGATCTTCCTTTCAGAGGACTTTGATAGGGTCTGGAGAGTTCACTGAAAACATTCAGTTTAATAGGTTACTGCTAGTCAATGGAATTGCTCTGGGGCAAGGGTCTTATCTGGATGTTCATTTGCACAACTCTGCTCGTCGCTGGTGCAGCAAAAAAGTCACAGAGATCATCAGACTTAAAACAAGGGACCTGCAAAAATTCAGCTTAGCAGTTTCTCCCTCCCACACGTTTATACGTACGCACACGTACATTTTATGCACACATTTTAATGAATCAAAGCTTAAATGTGCCACGTGGAAATTACCACTTGGACAAAAAAGACACTATTTTTCATCAGAAAAAAAAAAAAAGATTAAAAAACACCATTTAGCTCTAATGACAATCACCTGTAGCCTTTGCATGAACATCACCTGTTTTGTTACAGATACTTATTTTCATTTCAACTCTGGTTATGACTGAGAGGAATCAAACCAAACAAAATAATTGGACCTTAGAACTGTAACAAGAGGGTTCACACAGAAGGACCATGTCTACTCAGCTCAGCCTGTTTGGGAAGAAATTTAGCCACCTGAGTAAGGGAAACTGAGACTGAGACTGCAAGCAGCCTGGTCCTTTTTACCTTTCTCCTTCTACCCACATGCTTCTCCTGTACAAATACACCTTGGTCTACATGAGGGATCTCCAAGGACATGCAAAAGTCAGTGACTGCCCAGAGAGCGGCTTCTCCACTAACCTTTCTCGCCTCGCTTCTTTTTAGTCCTGTCGATGTGGTCCTTGAGCTGGATGCGGACCTGCCTCTCGTTGGGCTGGTCTCTGATGAAGGGGTGCTTCATCAGCTGCTCCGTGGTTGGTCTCTGGCTGTGGTTCTTCACCAGGCAGCTCTCAATGAAGGACTGAAACTTTTTAGACCTGGCCCAGGACGGAAAGGAAGGTACAGGGAAAAAAAAAGAAGAAAACAGTTAATAACATTGATTTTTGTATTAGAAAGTGAGAGACCTGCGGGTATTTGAGAACACTGTTCGGATGCTACATCACTCTTGCTCAGATGCAGCCTTCTGAGAGGATTCAGGCAACTTCCCTGTTGACACTTAGCATGGTCTCAAAGCTGCACCATCACATGTGACCCATGTCTCTGTCTTCTCCTACTCTTCCCATGCATGTTATCTCCGTTTTTGCACGTGTGATTAGGGGAAAACACCATTCTGCTGATCCTGGGAACCATCAGTATAACTGGGGAATGACCAAAGCCAAATGGCACCGATGGCAACCAACACAACGCAGGGAAATGTTCCTCCTGCCTTCCCTTTGACCTCTGAAGTGCAGATGGAAACAAGAGACCGTACATACGGACATAAATACCATTCCTTAAAGGATTGTTACTCAGACTTTTGTGGCCCTGGGCTGCATTACAAGAGATGGAACCTTCTGAAAACCAGTGGGTCAAGCTAGGTTGAGCATTTTTATTTATTAAGATCTGACCACCCAATATTACATTGCTCTCTAAAGCTCAAGGCCCACAGAACCTCTGAGAGATGCTGGATGAGCCCGAGCAGCGTTACTGCTCCACAGTGACCCACCAAGTCTTGGGGCCCACCATACCCAAGGAGAATGGGACGTGCCCTTCCTGCAGCACGGCTTGGTGAGACCCCCTCCTCACCAGCAAACAGATTCGATCTCAGCCAAAATAAATTCCGCCAAATCTTTAAGAAACAAATTTCTCTAAGTCTCGAGTTTTTAAGTTTCTGAAGTTTTGCTGGAACTAATTTCACCACATAATAAACACAGGAGAACAGGGATTTACAAGAGGGATGTTGACAGGCCACTACGCTGTATGTTGCTTTAGCACATGGGAAAATGAGTGCAAATTAATGTCAGAAGCCAACAGATACTACAGAACTGCATTGAGAAATAAAACAATAAGCTTCCAGGGATTTTACTTTTAAGCTGTCAGACTAAAAGTGATTTATCTTTTAAGTGCTAATCCATACAAATTGAGATGCAAAAATAAAATACACTACTGGATCCAATTAATTCCTCCCTCCAGCTTTATTAATGAGCCAATCTTCCTTCTGCACCTTGCCTCAAGAAACCCAGTGTCTCTGTGTATTCCACAAGGGCACGTCCATGTGATGCTCTAAAAACACACCTCTAAAAAATGATTCTCCTCTCAGTCTGAACCTAGAGAGGCTCCAGTTATGGGCACACAGCCCAGTGCGCCCTCAGCTATGGTCGGTCGAGATGAAGTCGTTTTAAAAATATCCTCCAGCAAATGATGGATTTGTCCATCTCCCAGGGCTCCGGTGCAGTATTTGCAGAGGGATGCAGGACACAGCTCTGTGCCCAGCCTGGCTCTGTCAGCAGCTGGCTAAGAAATAACCTTGTGCCTCACCCAGCTGCTGTGACAAGTTTCCATCTTGCAGCAGCAAGAACCAAACCCAACTCAGCATCGCACAAAATGCCTCGGGAGCCTGCAGGTGCTCGGTACTCTTTTCCAAAAAGGCAGCAGACAACAGGTTTCTTTCTCCCTGGCTCCGATTCAGGGTGATACCTCCACACGGCTCATCGCCTCCCCTGGCGCGGGCCAGCCTATCTGCACTGCCACACGCACTGCCGCTCCTCCAGCTCCTGGGGTTTGCAAAGCTTAAATCAATGTTTGCAAAGGCTTTCCAGCTTCTTGGATGAAAAGTGCTATTGCAGTGCAAATATCACTTCATTAACAAAGAGGTTTTGTCATTTCCTATAAAGCAGGGTTAGGAAGTGCTTATGGTAATGGCATCACTGAAGTTCAAGTAGATTTTACCTGTGAAATGCAGGAAAAAGAAAATAAAGCTTCATTGCTGGCTGGTTTTAATTGGAAGAGAAAAGGATACCAAAGAGTCTTTAAATTCACAGGAGCACAGCAATGCTTTAAAAGCAAGTTCAAAGATCTAAGAAAGCAACAAATTTTTTTCCTATGATTTTCAATCGGGCAGCTCCTGTGCTGCTGCTACCTGTCAGCTGCTTTCACTGGCTTATTCTCAGAGGTGCTGGAGTCTGTTAACTGTCTCTTTTACGTACAGAAAGCAATGATCTTCCTACCTTGGGTACTCTCGTGTTGCTGCACACAGAAGCAAGAACAAACCCAGACCCAAATTAAAAAGGAAGGATGCAGAAAGGAGAAGCTGGCAGGCAGGCTGTGTGATCTGAACCCTCCTGCATTTTGTTTTTCTCTTGTGATTTGTTATTCCGAAAAACAGCCCCCTGGCAGCTAGGGAGCCGCTGTGAGAGCCTGGTCAAGCATCTCCTCTCCTCCTGGGTCTTGCAAAGCTCCAGGCCCCAACCTGGCCAGGCCCAGCACCTCTGGCTGAGAAGTGAGTCAAGGACAGGACATGAGCAAAGCCCGAGCTCAAACAGCCAGGACAAAAAGCTAAGGACATGGAAATCTGAGAGCCACCTGCCATACCAGGGAAAGGTGCTGTCAGGAAATACCCTGGCTGGTGCAAAACACATCAAAGTATCTCAGACACTTACTGAGGGGGAAATAAAATCTAACAACCACCCCAGTTCAGTTTTTACCTTAAGAAGACGGGGAAAATAGTCTGCTCAAAGCCTGCTTTTGTCAGCTGCCTTCTGTCTGGAGGCTGAGAAAGCCTTTGCTGAATAAACAGCATATTTGTATGAAAAATAAACTCTGAAGTCTTACAATCCATTTTGTGCTGTAGCAGTGTAGCATAATGAAGTAGGAGACTGGTGCTCTGGCAGAAAACAAGTGTCTGAATTTTCTCAGCTCTCCATCTAATGGCATCCTAAGAACACTGTGCAAGGAGAGAGCACCTTTGATACCCTCTGGCACAGGTAGCACGGAGAGGTCCCTCTTGTCCTGGTTTTGCACTGGAATATCTGAGGATGGGGCTGACAAAACGAAGACATCTCTTGCTAAAGCCTGGGTGAGTTTTTAGGGGTCTGACCCCAAAACTCCACCAGCATGCCTCAGATGCAGAGGACTCCTCTCCCCTCCCAGCAACAACACACCTACTGCTTTGGCACCAAGCCTTTTCAGTCCCTACCAATTACTCCGCTCCATTTTTCTTTATGTTTTCAAAAAGATAACATGCATCATTTCAAGGAATAAAGCAAAACTCTCCTCACTGATCGCAGCCCATCTGGGAGGAAGGGGCAGCGTTGTTTCTCAAACGCCTGGCAGATCCCTCCTGACAAAACTGCTGCTGAACCCGAGGTAGGCAAAGAGTGCGAACCAAGGATGAGTGTTTTTAAGGACTCCAGCTCCATCAGTACAGAACATACAGTAACAAAACAACATCTGCTGGGCTTCAGGAATATTTTTCCTAAGGGTTTTTATTGGCATACCCTGCTTTTTTACAAAACTGTGATGTACTTTTTCCTCCAAAATTTTAAAATAAAGCCCAAACTAAGTACAAATCTCCGCATTCCTGGGCCTTCAAGATAAACTATCGTCTTTCTGGCACGGGTACATGTTTCCACTTGCAAACGGAACCTTACTGGAAAAAAAGGGGAGCCAAGCGAGGTGTCATCTGGTTTCAGCTGCACAAAGCACCTTGGAAAAGACGTCTCGGTGCTGGGAAGGGCAGCGTGAGAGGCATTTCCCTCGCTACCTCTCCAGCTATCTCCTCACCCCACAGCCATGACTTGTGCAGACCAAAACAAGTCTCCACAGAAGACCCAGGCCCAAACCTGCCCCTGTTTTACCACCGTTGAAAACCGAGAAAGAGACTCACCACTTCTTTGATTTCAACCTCGGGGCTGGGTTGCGGGGGATGAGGAAGAGGGCTCTCATGGGGTGCATGTCACAGAGAGCTGCAAAGAGCAAGAAGAGGCATTAAACAGGGCCTGGTGACTCCCAGACCCCGCAGACTGCCCAAGGAGAGAGCTGGCACTCCAAAATTATGGCAGTATGGCAGCCTTTTAACTGCTTTCATCCTTCACCTCCTTCATTATCTGCATTTTTGGGGGGAGGAAACTGAGTCACATAAAGCTCAGGTGACGTTGCAGGAGCCACAGGGGGGTTGTGTGCCTTTGCTCACTGCCCACTCCAATTCCCTGAGCCACGCTGATCTGGCAGCTTTCTCCTACCATGCCTTGGACCCCACAAACTCCATTTCATCCAGCCCAGGCTGCTCAGCAAACCCCTTGCATGGCGTTCCTCGCACAGATCCCTGCGCCGGCTGCCACTCAGCAAATCCCAGCAAGTTACGAGCGGCGTTAATTAAAGCAGAGGCAGACATCTACTTACGGGGAGCGCCTTCCGCCATCTCGATGGCCGTTATCCCCAAAGACCACAAGTCACTCTGTAAAACAAAGCAAAGGGAAACACGTGATGCCATGGAGCACCGTCACAACAGTGGGCTCCGAGCGAGCCCCAGAGCTCTGCCCCAAGAGCTGGGTCTCTGTTTTCTCTGCCAGACCCCAGACCCGCAGCACAGGAGCTCATCTTTTATGCTCTGCCTGTTTGTTAGGGCTTTAGGAGGTGACTCCCAGCCCTGCTGATTATCCCAAGGTTGACTTCAACGCCTTCGCAGAGTTTTTGGTGGATGTCACACCAGTTCAGGCGTGGGACATGGTCAACCCCTGCAGCCACCTTGCTGGGCACTGCTCCCAGTGGCCATGGTGGGGACACTGCCTGGGGAGATGTTGGTGTCCTGAAGGTCCCAGTATGTCCTTGTGACTCTGGCACCCCAGTGAATGAAACCCCAAATCCCCAGTGAACCAGCAACAAAACACCTTCCTGCTTCATGGATGGAGAAAGTGGCAAGGGGCAAGAGGGGAGACCAGCTCCAAGTGACCCCGCTTGTGGGCAGCGCGCGCTGGGCATCACGGCTGCTTCTACTGATGGCCATGGAGTGTCAGCGGTGAAACTTCTCTGAAGCAGCACCGGAGTACTTGGCTCAGTGTCACCTGCCATGGTTTGGCACAAAATCCTTACGTTTCCTGTGTGAGGTCTTTGATGTGTAACAGGTCAAAACCACAACCTTCAGTAGCTATTTTGGTCTTATGTACAACTCGCTCTCAGCACCTTGCCTTCATCTGGAGGTGCTTCTTGGTGCTAGAAAGGTGCCCTCCTACTGCTTGGCTCTTCAGCCTGGACTGCAGCCAGCAGTGCCCCCGTGCAGACAGGGACGGGGACATTCTGCCTGCACTGACCGGGACTGCCTCCTCCTTCCCAAGAGGCTGAGCTGAAACACAGCATCCTGTGCACAGATCCCAGCTGCCTTCCTGAGCCTTTGGCAGAGCCAAGGCTGAAGCTCGGAATTTCATGCCCTGTGACCTGACCATCCAGCTACGAGGACACAGTGCAGCAGCCAGGCTTTAATCCCCATCACAGCCATGTCCTGATCCCGGGGGTGTTTTTAGCCCACGGCATCCATCTGGGTGCCGGACAAGCAGGGCTGTAGGCTCCCTGCTCAAAGCTGGATGATACAGAAATGGATTTGTTACAGCGCCGCCGAAAACAGGCTGCTGGGAATAGATTAGAAACATGAAGTATCCTGAGATACCTCAGGACGCTCTCTTGAATCATGCACTGCTTGTTAAATACGAGTTTGAAAAGCAGCATTTCGCCAGTGGGAGGAGAAGCAGGCACTTTCATTTACTCTGCTCCCAACCTTCCTCAGCCCACATGGTTGGTTGAGTCTCCTGAATGATTAGTGCACAGAGACCGCAGCTATCTGGAAAACTCCTTGCATGATTGTATCCCTTTTCCTTCGGCTCTCTCACTTGCGAACAGGAATATTTATATCCCCAGCCCCCTGCCAGAAAGCCCTGGCGAGCTCCACTCCTCACCAGGCCACGCTGTAGGAAACCCCAGGTGAGAAAAAGAAACCCAATAGCTACACCTCTCGGTCCGGTAAGGAGCCCCGAAGGATGGCTCAGCTCTCGCAGGCAAGAGAGGAGGAAGCGACAGCGTGTGCTCGGGCAAGGGAAAAACGAGAACTTTCCTTAACGGCACTGCTGCAACTTGTTTTTTTGGCAGAAGGTGGCTAATTCATTATTTTGGACACCGTGTATAGGGCTGCCTAATGATTCATAACTCAGCACCCAATGCGTCGGGAACATAACCCAGACTAATTTTGGTGCCTTCATCTGAAGCACAGTCCCTGACACATCTCCAGGCCTGGGGGTGGAGGAGGTGCCAGCTGGCACCATGCTCTCAGCTAATGCAAAGCCAAGGAGCTTTCTCCTTCCTCTCTCCCCTCTCTGCCACGGACCACGAGCACGGGGCTGCTCTCCCAGCAGGTCTGGTAACGATGGCTTTGTCCCCAGTCCTTGTGTGGCTACAAGTCTCACCAAGCAGGTCTTCTCCCCCAAATGAGCCATGACTTCAGGCTTCTCTGGGAGCTCAGTGTCAAAGCTGTAAGGCTGAAGACGTGGCCAGGTACTTGTCAGAGAGCAGGACAGACCCTGCCCTCCACTCTCCCTCTGCTGTCTCCATTTCTCACATCCTGTTCTGCCTTCGCCCTGCTTTCTGCCATGTCCTTGTAGTCCCTCTTCAATCTTCTCTCTGTTGCAAAAGCCGCCCTTTCCAGACGGCCTCAAGCCTCTAATCCTGCAAATTGGTACCCCCAAGAAAGGCTGTTTTCCCAGCACAAAGCACCCAGAGCTCAGCCAGAGCCAGAGCGACCTGCAGGGCAGGGACCCCTGGGGACCACAAGCACCTCCTCATAGGCACCCTCCCAGGGAGACAATCTGGATTTGCGTTTTCAAGGCACTTTTTCTCCTTTTTGACTCAAGTTTTCCCTTAACAAATGCTGTCCCAGTAGTTCTTGCTACGTATCTTTGTACCTGCCTAAAAATTCTCTCTCCAATCTCATTTGCAGCACTTTCACAGGACAGTCACATCCATTCTTTGTCTCTGCTCAGCTGGGATTTCTGCTGCATACTTAATTATCTCAGTCTTTCCACATGATTCAGTACGCATGACCCCTTCCTTTTGGTTGCCGCTGAACTCCTTCCAAATTCCTAGTGTGTCTTTCCATATCGAGGTGCCCAGTATTATATGCAAGATGCCAAGTGATCTTAAAACTGGAGCAGCGTAGAAAGGGATTATCACCTCTCTCAGTCTCTGAGAGAAAGCAGAAGACTCAGTGGGAAGCACGCATTTTATGCTGATCTGGAGTTCAATTTTTTTTGTTCTTGTTGAGTCTGAAAAGCTTTTCAGTCCACCCAGCAAAAAGCTGCAGTGCTAATACATTTCTATTGTCTTGACTTGGGAAGGGAAGCAAGCTCTTTTCTTTTTTTTCCTTTTTGATTTTAAGCTTATTGACAAGATATCTCTACAGAAAAAGGAAGACTGTCTGGGGCAAAAACCAACAAGTAACTTGAGCAACGCGGGGTTTCTGTCTGTTTTTTTTTAAAGTGGTTTATTTTTGTGAGGAGGTATTTACTGCATCCTTCCATAGATTACACAGGCATCTCTTTCTGGCTGAGAAAGCAGTGAGATCAGAGGCTTTTTGTCCAACAGATTAAGCCTGTGAGGATTCCTTTTTTCACCCAGTAAGTCTCATCTTTTGTATTCTCTATTTTAAGCCAGTTGGCTAAATCTGAGCATCTGATTTGCATCCCTTTAAAAAAAAAATCGCCATTTACATTTTTTTTCCCCCCACTTCAAAGCAAGAGCATCAGGTGCAGGGACGTGATCTGGGGAACAGCCTCATGTCCAGTGGCTCCCACATCACCGCGAGCTCCCAAAACACCCTGCAGTAAGTGTGTCGGCAGCAATCAGCCTTCTGTTTCATATCCCCAGTCAAGGAAAAACCGTAAATGCCAACTTCAGAGACAAAAGCAGCCAGCCCACTACGAGCCTGTGATCCTCAGGGACAACAAAGGCATTCTGGCCCCGGCGCTTATGCATCAGTCAACGGCATATTAAGTGCCCCGTTGGAAAGAGGGCTCAGGGATCTGTGAGGGTAAAAAGTTGCCTATGAAGATATCACCCTTCCTTGTAAAAAAAAAGACCACAAACCCAGGTCCCTCCGAACGATGGGACTTGCAGCTCTCTTTTCCATGACTGGAGCATGGGCTTCAGCCCCGCTACAGAGCACAGCAATCAGGGGAGTTGAGGAAATGCCTGCTTTAATTGGTTAATCAAAGAAAATTAAATAATTGCAGATTAAGCTATTTCTACACGTCCTTATCATTAACAATTTCTGTAACCCTGAGTCTGAACTGACACTGGAGAGCTGCTCTCAGGAAAATCGTCCGTTCCAAAGTTGACTGATACATTGAAATGGCTGCAATGCTCCTATGAAGAGCAGCTGAGAGTGTTGGGATTGTTCAGTCCAAGGAGAAAAGGATCCAGGGACACCTTATAGCAGCCTGCCAGTACCTAAAGGGGGCCTGCAGGGGAGCTGGGGAGGGACTCGTGGCCAGGGAGTGAAGTGACAGGACAGGGGGTAGCTGCTTTAAACTAAATGAGGGCAGGTTTAGATTAGACATTAGGAAATAATTCTTTATTATGAGGGTGGTGAGGCCCTGGCCCAGGCTGCCCTGAGAAGCTTCCCCTCCAAAAGCCCATGTTTTAGTGTTTTTCTCTACTCTCTGGAAACGCTCAATGGACCTTAGGGTGTTTGCAGTTAGAAAACCGAGTTCTGGACACTTCAAAAAAAGAAGTGACAAAAATCAAGGGACACGCCTACAGATGTGTGTCCAGAAACCTGCAGTAAGGCAGAACTGGGATAAAATATAGTAAGTTTTTCTTGCTCTAAATACCACCCTGCACTGTGGTTTGAATGGGCAGGTGGGAATCATCTCCCTCCTGCTGACCTGCTATATGGCACATACCTCTCTGCCACGTTAGAGTTCAGCAGCAATGTTGTGCTGCCACCGATCCAAAAATAAACTTTACTCAGGCAACAGAGACATGGGAAAAGTAGGTCAGACCCCCGAATGTCTGATTGTGTGGCAACCTTCAGATCTCCCCGTGAATACCTGCCTGCAGGCCAAAAGATGTGATTTTGCCCTTTCTAAACCTGACCTGACTTCTGTGCAGAATAAATTGAGCAAATACAGCACGTTTGATGGTAGTATTTAAACATTCAGCACTGAAAAGCAGAATAGCAGGTAGGAAGCCTCCATCTGACACCTTTCTCAGCATGGGGAAATACTTCCTCGCAGTCAATTTTGAGACATGAACAGCACAACAAAGATTCGCCATGGACCTGAATTCACTTCTCAAAATCTAACAGCCAGAAAGCAGGAGGAGACTACGCTGCCTGTCAACGTACTTTGCAAAGCTGCGAGAATATATTGAATTCCTGATTGCTCAAGTTTATGGTACCAGGGCATAAAATCTGAGATCATACCAAGGTGTTTATGATCACAACTCTCATTTCAAGCACTGCTAAGTCAGACAGCACACAGAGAAAACTCGGAGACTCTCAGCTGCTTTAATCCCTTGAGTACCTTATTAGCGAACGTGCTAGACTTTGCCCAGACTACATCTGGAATGATGTACAAAAGAGTACGAAGATGCTTGTTTCAGTACCTTGAAGTCGTAAGTGGCATCAGGATTTTCATCACAAGCAATGACCTCAGGGGCCATCCAGTAAGGCGTTCCAATGAAGGTGTTTCTCCTGCCCACCGTTCTGTCCAGCTGAGCGCTGACACCAAAATCCACTGTGGATGAGAAAGACAACGGGGCACCATGAGGTCAGAGACAAACCTGAGCAACGTTCTTCTGGTGAACGTAAAACATTAAAGTACATCAGTGCATAGTCAGGAGAGAAAAATATGTCTGGAGACATTCCTGTTTCATCTCTGCTGAGGTCAATAGATCAACAGAGGTCATCCAAGGATGAATCTGATCATCTGATTTCCAGGTTTCGTAAGAAACCCTATGCCTTTTCCTCCTTGCCAGGAGGCAATGAAAAGAAATCACAACTCCTCATACTAATGAGAAACAGGGTTAGAAACATGAATAAGCAGCAGCCTTTGTTCTACGCTTTGTCATTTGAATTAAAGCCTGCCAAATGTTTGTAGAACCCTCATTTTTCTACCTAAATTCTTGCTGCAAACGGCAGAAATGCAAAAGGCTTAAGGAACTGAGGGCTAAGGACAAAGGCCCATAGGGAAATGTCAAGCATAGAGCTGCAAAATGAAGCAAAAACTGATGAAATCAAATCAATGAGAGAATACTCTATGGTCCACTAAGTTCACTTTGCACAACATAATGGTTGGAGATTTGCCCTGGAGAATTTCCCCTTGGAGGGGAATCTTCACCAGCATAAAGCCGAACGAGCTGGTGGTGCCATCTGTTAGGCTGGGTTTTTATTCCGCTGTGAAGAGAGAGGAGAGACATGGTAAAACAAGGTTCCCACCTCACTTTACCAGTGTAAGGGATCTTTCATCACTAGCATAAATTAAAACGCACAAAGACAGCTTTAATAACATGGGTGCTGGACGACTGAGGATATCAGCACATCATCTGTGCTGATCTGCTGTCATCCGAATGATCTCCATGTGGATGACGGGTCGTCTCAAGGGTGACTAACGCTGCATACAAAATTGAGAGTAGTTCTTGCAAATGAAGCTCTCTCCCACAGGTTGCCTTGGAAAACAAATCTGGATTATGTCACACTAAATTGATTTGATTACGGTCCTGGAGGACACTACCACAAAGCAATGGGGAAACGGGCTTTGAGAACGCCCAGGGATGCACATGGGCAAATTTTCAACCCGGGGCATGAAAAAATGGTCATGATTGCTCAACCCATATCTGATGGCAGAGTTGCTCAAGCCACCTCTCTAACAGAAACACATCTGTAAAAAGATCTTTGCATGCAGAACTTGGTCATCAATCACTGACAGTTTACTGCATGGCACTTGACCAACACCCAAGGTCATGTTATTGAGGCTGGCACAAGAAAAAAAAAACAGAGTAGCTCTTAGGATCCATCCCATTTCTCCAAGTCATTTACAGACTCTACCAATTTTTTTATTCTCTCTAGCAAGCCTACTTGCAATTTCCAAGAGCACTAACCCACTCTTACCTAGTTTAACTTCTGCATTTTCTGTCAGCAATACATTCTGTCCCTTAATGTCTCGATGAATTACTTTGTGCTGGTGTAGATGACTCAAGCCCTAGAGAATTCAGAAAAGGGTTAGAGGAATCCAAGTTCAAAGCATGTTATTTTCTGACATTCCTCCTCAACCAATTATGGTCCAGAAATGAAAGATTCCCAGCTGGAGTTAAGCACCTGAGAACACTTGTTTATCATGTGCTGAAAATACTGCCCTGTGTTACACGCTGGGAGGACAACCCCAGCAAGCGCAGTGCCCACGGGCTGCCTCTGTGTGCTGCAGTGGGTGCTCTCTGTTGCAGGGGACAGGGACTGTCAGCTCTACAGGGATTAAAACCAACCTTTCAGTTTCTGCAGGAACCCATATTAACCCAAATTCCTCCATATTTCTAGGCGTAATTTTCCCCATGAGCTTTCTTGCCTTAGGGAGCCATTTGTGTAGCAGAAATAATAGGATGTTTTTGCCTCCTTTCTGTATTGCCATCATCCAGAAACCCAAAAACCAATCCTCTTTGTTATATTGGTCCAATAAATGGGGCTCCAATACGCAGGAAAGCTTGTATTAAAAAAGCTACCATGCAAATACAAATATTATAACTTGCACATATCCCTTACAGAGATATAGCTCAAATTAAAAGCCCGTCTCAGAGGCTAAAGGTAAACGAGCTTTTCTGTTGTGCTTTTTTATTAGCTCATTAATTTCTTTTTGCAACCTACGTTTTTATTTCATTCATTTATTATTTCAGTTTCACAGTAACATCCACCTATATTGCCAACTTAATAAAATATGGATTTCTTTAAAAACTAATTTTGCACTGGGTTTACATTTCACATTAAACATTCATATTTGAGGAAGAAAATAATTTCTGCTATCACCACTGGTAGTTATTAGTCATTTTTTGCTTGTTACCTTGGGACAACACTGTGGAACAGATTATATCTGTAGAGGAGCCCTGCTGCATTCGATTTTTAGCCAAATTATACCCAGTTAGAGGCTCCTTCGTGCACTGGAGGCAAGGCAAAAATTTCACTGGATTTCAAACAAACAAACAAACCCTTCCACAGGGCAGGGCCAAGTCTCACATGCCAGAATTAGGACAGCCCCCCCCCTAACTTCTGCAACAAGAATGAGCCACACGTATTGCTGCAAAGGTGGGAATCTTTTACGCCCTGAAAGCTATTTTTATGATCCGAAACCCTCCGCAGCCCTCTCAGCCTGCAGGTCACCAACCACTGACTCAACGCGCGGCCACAGCGGAGCGGAGCTTGCACTTTGCAGGGCCCAAATGTGAGCGGTGACACTTGATGGTGGCCCTGGGACATGACTCAGTGGTTAGGTTCTGACTCACTAACAGAGACTATTTTAAGAAGTAGGCCCCCAGAGCTCATACATTTAAAATAAGCCCGTGCAACTGTGGTTTCCTGACACTGGAAGAAATGTCCATGCAACAACTGATTAGCTACAACGCCAGCTCCTTCTGCGCATCACACTGGTAGTGTCAGTGCTGACGGTGGCATCCAGGGTCAGAAGAGAAATGCTGTGTCACCCCTGGACAGCAGCAGGAGCCTCGGAAACCGTGTCAGAGACAGCCTGATGAGAGCTGTCAGAGCAGTCATTTCATCTCATTTTCTTTCAATGGCTCTTCTACTGTCTTCTTCACGTGTCTGATATTTCTGTCTTCTCCTGAACAAAATCTCAGTTCATGGAGCTTTAGATTTTAATGTCGGGGCAGCCACTACAATCACGTAATCTGACCTCATTTGCAGAAAATGAAAGCAAGCCTTTGCTGAAGGTGCCACCTCCCAGTACGTGAAACTCCAGCATGGCCCATTTTAAGACATTCCAATCAAACATTTATCTTGCAGGTATAAAAGCTGCAGCATCCTCATTAAAGCCAGAGACACGTGGATTTAATAAAGCACGCGGTGCTTTTTAATCATGCAGACTCTTTCCACCGATTTTATTAGTCCTCACCTTTCCGTTAATTGAAAATATAATTCTACTGTAAATAAATCTTTGCCCTATTAATATTAAAGGAAATTATATTTTTGTTGAAGGAGAAAAGAGGGTTAAAAGTCAGGGAACTAAGAGAGCTAAAGGGCATTCATTAGCGCATCATTCATTATGCATCATACAAGCACATGAATCATTCATGCCTACCGGCACCGAAGCAGCTCTAGTCCATGGCAGAGCGGCAGCCACGGAGCCTCAAGAGCCAAGAGCTTCACGTGTCCCCTGAGTACCAAGTGCAACACTCCACCAGCACATGGCATTTAGCTCCCTCCGGACACATACCCGTAAAATCTCTCTGCAGATGTAGGCAATCCACTCCTCCTTCAAAGTGTTCCCCTTCGTGTTCTTGATGAGGTCGGTGACGGAGCCCGCACCGCAGAACTCCATCACCAGCTGCCAAAAGAAGCAGAAGGGCAATTAGCACAATTAGCCTGAGAGCATCCTCTGGGCTCCTGACCCAAGGGTAAAAGCAGCTGCGGGGCCGTGGCGGTGCTACGCAGAGCCACCACCACGTAATCCCGACCCTATCAACTTCTAATCCACGTGGCTTCTGTTAAGAAAGGGAACAATAAAAGGTTGGAAGGCTGGAAAGGCACAGTGCTCTCCACTAGGATGGGAACAAGAAGCAGCAGTCACTTCAGTGCTGAAAAGCAGCAGAGACAATTGGAAACCCTGAAATCTCAGCTCCTGCTCTTGCGTGCCCTACTTTATGCTTACGCTCCATCGCCAGTCTCTAGCATAAACAGCAAGACAAGCAAGACTCTGCCTCCTGCATTTAAACTTTTCAACCCTGAAAATGTGAAAGTGACGTGACATGTTTGAAAGCTTCCCGCAACCTTAAAAAACAGGTGTGTTTTTCAACTTTTTCTAGCAGCAGATCTCTGCCTTTGACCACCTTTTCAGCAGGCACCTTTCTGGAGGCAAAGCTGGCTGCGCAGGCTCCCCAGGGACAGCCGGAGTCCTACTGCGCGGGCTGCTTCAGGTTAGGCTGGGCACCACCATCTGTACCACTGACAAAGTTTCCTAATATCAAATACAGAAGTACAAGAACCTAACCCGGGCCCAAACCTAATCTTGTCATTGAGCAACTGGGAAATAAAACCTACAAAAGTAGCCCTGGATGCGAGTCTGCCTTCCAGGGCCATCACGGATTCCCAGCGTGTGCAGGAGACATCGCTGTGAACACGAGCCCAGCCCGAACATACAGCTAACCTCCTCCAAGACCTGATGCTGTGCTTCTCTCAAAAGCAAAACCATGTTTTCCAATCAGATCAGCTAGTCTGCTAAAAGATATTTGCTCTCCTTACAAGTCACGCCTCGCCAGGTTCTTCCTTGTGCATGTTTCAGGTTCCTTACCGCATGCAGCTTACATGGTATTCAACGTTTTCCAAGCAAGTGACATCACGTCATTAAAAGCATGGGCCAAGAGAAAGAAACAACAAAAGGTTTACACCCAAGCAAATTGCTCAAACACAGAGATTAAGAAGACCGTCATAAATAAACAATCACAAAATTCAGGCTGAGCACTGCTACAAACCTCCACTATAAACAAAACGCTCGAGCAGAAAATATCCTAGCTGGCTGAGACACCGCTTCGACCACGCTCCTATCTTTAGTTTGATATTAAATTTCTCTTCTCTTCCTAAAACGAGAGCTGAACAATTCCTTGCATAGCCCTGTTACGTCAGGGAACTGGCTTCAAGAAGCAGAGGCGTGACTGGCCAGGGTCTGCCCTGTGCACAGGCAAGGCGCGCTGCTGCAGCGCCTGCAGCCTTCCCAGCCCAGTGTGAGAGCAGCAGTCAGGCTGGATCACCCAACTTGGCTTCGGTCCTGGCTTACTAATTACTCCCTCAATGGGGATTAATGGAACAACTCGTTTCAAAGTTGCTTTTCCTGTCTTTTCTCCTTTTGGCTGATTGACACCCGGGGAATATCAGTACCTGCACGTGTTTCTGATTACGCGAACATTTGGGATATCGCTGCAGCAGATCCCGAAAGGAAATCCCTGGATAGCCGACCCAGCCAAAAACCCTTTCCAACCCAAAAGGCTGACCTCTCCCTGCAACACTCGATGGTCCCCTACCACGGGAATTCATCCACAGGTTCTCACCGGGGCTTGCTGGCTGTAAAGGATGGGAAGGTTTGGCAACAATTTGGTTAAGAAGCACTGCACCTTTGTCTTCTCCCTCTGCAGCCAGACGGGCTCACTCACATCCTACCTGCTTGTCTGCGCTCCTCAGAGCTACGGAAGAGGAAGGGCAAGGCACGCTACGCATTGCAGTCACAACACTTAAAGGAAGATGGAACAAACACCATTAACGTAGCCAGTGCATCCATTAATCTGCCAGATTATCTTTATGGAGCCGGCAACTCACTCGGTCCTCCATCCTCTCCCTCATTTCCACAGAGGTAAGATGAATTTTGCACCAGGAGGTGAATAATGCGGCTGCCTGCTGATGTATCTGCAATCTGCAATTGGGAAATCGCTGAGAGATTAAAATAAGAGACAATAAGAGACAAAGGGAAAAAGAATCCCAGGGGGAGGGTTTCCAACTCAGCTTTTTAAGAGCTGCACGATCCCACAACGTCCCTAGGAAAGCATCCAGCACCAGCAGGCAGCGCCAGCACCTCCTGGTCCAGTTGGGCAGGGCCCAGGGGGCTCAGCACGAGTTGCTCACAGCAAGGCACTCCAGTAAGCTCTGCTCCAAGAGACAGAGCCGCAGAAAGACAACGGGGCTGGCAGCGTGTCCCCATCCGCAATGGCAAGCTGACAGACACCTGACTGAAAAAACACCATTTCCAGAAGTTTTGAGGGAATGAGAGGGAAGCTGGAAGCGTGCTGCTGCGGCGGTTCGTGGCGATGTGATCCCCTTGCACTGCTGGATCACTGCTGGGCACCCACGAGCTGGACTCAGTGATCCTTGTGGGTCCCTTCCACCTCGGGGTAGTCTGTGATTTTATGATTCTAGAATTTCTGCTGATCATCAGAAGGATGGATGCTGCTGAAGACCCAATTAAGTTTCACACGACACAGCCTCCAAAGACTGAAAATTCAGAAGATGAGAAAGGAGTCACACCAATAGGCAAGGTGAGGCTTTGCCCACATGAACAATAACTAGAGCAGGTATAGACAGGACTAATAAGATGATCGGGTCATCTTCAGGATGACTTAAGAATTATTTAAGCAACAAGGCAGACAGTGGCATAGGATCATTACACAAACACCTTACGGGTGTATTTAGGTTGGAAACCAACAAACAGCCTTCCAGGAGAAAAGAAAAGGGAACAAAAGTTCCAGGTGATTTTAGGACAGAGACACGTAGGAAAGGCTTCAAATGGTGCTCCTACTCAGGTACCCTCTCACCAGCCCCATGTCTCCAGGTGAGAGCTTTGCCAGCAAACACTTGCATCATTACCAATCCTCTTAAAGGATGGAGTCATGATGGGGTAGGACAATAAACCTGAAATGCAGATTGAATTTTTATTAACCATAATTAAAAATGATCATCAAGATGGGATAAAGGTAATACCATCTTCTGAAATTTAATCTGCGAGCCGTTTATTGAGGAAGTATTTTTAAACACAGCTCATTTAGCATCTACTTGGCTCTTCATATCAGAGTGACAGCAAAATTCATAGGCGAGGCAAAATCAGAAGCAGCAGCTGTAAATCTCTGAGTCTGTTGTATCGCTCAGGGAGCCTTCACAGCTTTGAACCCAACCACCACCATCTCCCTACTGGGAATGTCCACAAAGACCTCTGCTCCCATTGCCACTACACATCACCCCGAAGGGCTCAAACACGAGCTTCTCCGGTACATAACGCCCAGTCCAGCTAATGTCAGACAGCTCCAGCCTCTCCAGAGGCACTCACAGAAGTCATCCTGATCCATTGCTCTGCAAGCCCGTTCCTTTGGTGTTCCTTCTCACCCCACCAGCGATCTGGACTCCCTTTTTTCAAGTCAATGGAAACAATCACACAAGTCCCCCAGGCTAAACGCTGCTGGAAACCCTTCCTCTGCTGGGTGTGGAAGCAGAAACTGGGTGCGATGCAGTCTCTTATGCCCCGGCCACAAAATCTTCCCACCTCACTCCACGAGTAGGCTCCTTTGTAAAACACACCCAGCACTCCATCGGTGATAACGTGCCTGGTTCAGCCCCGCCAGCGCGGCCCTGTGCTTCGAGGCCAGACATGCAAATCTTGTCCCTTGGGGAGCCGGAGGGCAGCCACGCGTCCTGAGTCAGCTGAACGCTTTGGGATGGCAGGGAAATGAGCTGGGCTCGTAGTCTTGTGGTGTCTGCAATATCTGCACGGACCTGGCTGTGAATGTGAGTGGAAATGGGGGAGAGGCTTTCTTCTGGCCGCTGTGCTCTCGGCTGGGGTCTGGAGATGTCCCAGTCCCTTGGCCCCATGCGTCCCCTGGCCCACGCGGGCGGCTGCAGTGTTTGGAGGGACTACAGAGAATTCCAGCTCAACCAAAAACTGCCTCCTGTCAAACGTGTAATGATTAAATTCCCGTGACACAAGGTATCATCAACGGCCCCAAAATATTCTGCAGTGCCCATAAACAGATTAAGATCAATCTCACCCAGTGGATTCAGTGGACTTGCATACGTGTTTGTGCCATTTAACAGCCCCCTCTGGAGCCCCACTGTCCCATTTTGCTCCCCAGATCCCCAGCGTGTCCCCAGTCACATCACCCCGCAGCAATCCAATGGGCCCCTGCAGCTTCACAGGGTGACAAAGAGCATTGCAACGATGCAGCAGCCCTGCATGTTGCATGGCTGCAGGTGGTGACATCCTGACTTGGTATCCTGCCCTAACTCACCCCAATTCCTCCTCCCAAGGGAGCTGCCCCTGATCAGCCACTGCAGAGGATGCCCTGGGTGGCCGTCCCCCGGCACGGGTTGCCTGCAGGACCCCCAGTGCCACCAGCAGCTATGCTGAAGCCTGCCTGGTCGCAGCTTTTTTTTTTTTTTTTCTCTTTTCATGACAAATCCCCCTCCCGGTGACAGCGAGGTTGCCATGGAAGCGACCCATCGGCAGCAGCACCGCTGGCCCTGGGGACCGCCGGGCTCTGCCCTGGGCTGCCACCAGCAGCAGCAGAGCCCGACATGGCTGTGCACGCGTGGCAGGGCTACAGCACGCTGTGCAGGGCAAGGAGAGAGGGCACACATCCTGCACAGCGGCACCCATATTGCCCTGCAGATGCACGGGGTGCGTTAGCACGCAGGGATGAAGCAGTTCCTGCCATCCCTAAGGAGCCTTTTTGGCCGATGCCTCCAGGCACATCCCTGCTGGGTGCCCTCCTGTGCCCAGGGAGACTCAGCTGGTCCCCAGGGAGGAAAGCAGGGCAAAAGAGGGGAGGCTGGGTCCTCCCAACACCCTACATCTGAGATGAGCAAGGACAGCGTAACGAGCTCCTCGCCATCCCCTGAGCCATTTCCCCCGTTTCTGCAGCCCACCCTCCCCCTGCACAGCCAAGCAGGACCTTATCCACGATAGGAACGAGATCTTGGTTTTGTTTTTAATGCTCCATAAAGGCTGTCCCTATGACCTTTACTTCCTATTTTTTTAAAAAAAGAACAACAAAGAAAAACTAACAAAAAACCTGACATATCAGATTTGTGATACACATCTCTATTGTTGTCTGGTAAAATATGCCCTGCGCGGCTCTCTAATTTCAGGAAAACTCACTTGGTTTCTGAGCTCATCTTTCAGGGCGAGTGGCGGCTCCTGAATGGAGCAGCAGCACCAAGAGACCTGTTCATCACCAAGGCATGCGGCAGAAGCGATGACAATACTTCATGTCAGGAGCCTGCTGCGTTTCGGAGAGATCTTAATCTCCACTGAAAGAGCGCTCTGTTTTTTATTTCCGTATCAGCCTCCCGAACGTCGATAAAAAGAATTACTTGGGCATTATCAGAAACCGTTTTATTTCAACAAAGGGCCAATGAAAAATAAACAAGCCTTTATCTGCTCCGCAAGACTGATAGAGTTCGCACAAGTCCTAATTCAATCAGATGCTGAAACAACAGCTATTTAACACAGCGACACCAGCGCTCCTCTGCTCCGCAGCCAGGGAGCTTCCTCGTGAATGCCTCCACCAGCCCAGCACCAGGCACGGGCTGAAATCTCGCGTGCCTGCACTCCTGGAAGCAAGGCGAGCAGCTTGTGCGATGGTTTGCTTTGTCAGCCCCCTAAGAAAGGCTGCAGAATTTGAGCTGACGGGTAGCTGCTCGGAAAGGCAATTTGGATTCTCTCATCTGGGCAAATCATTTTTAAAAGATTATTTTTATTAATATTTGCGTACGCCAAGAGCTCTTTGAACAGGGGCTGAATTAAAAACCCCTCTGCCCTGCTCAGGCTGTGTTAACCCCAGACCCAGGCAGCAGGAAGGCGCTGCACCGCTGCCTGCGCGCAGGGGCTGAGCGCAGCCTGGGCAGTGCCTGTCTGTCTAGTCGGGCTTTTGGCACACACCCAGCGCTTCTTTTTTCCTCCAGGCACTCCAGCAGCACGAGGGGAAATGCTGTGGGTTGGTTTTCTTTTTTTTTTTTTTTCCTTTTCTTTCTTTTTTCTTTCTTTTTTTTTTTTTTTTTTTTTTGACACCGATTATAGAACAGCTAAAGCCAAATGGAATTTCACGGGCTGAAAAGGCATTTCTCAGCTTGACAGCTTTCTCTTCGCTGAATTCCAGGCCCACTGCAAAGAACACTTTTTTCAAGAGTTCCCACAACAACAACAGCAGCAGCAAATAACTAAATGAATAAATAAACCCAAGCAATAACAGCCCCTGGAGCCCAGGCCCCCAGGTCTCCTCAATAACTGTGTACACCAGCATGTCTCGGGTATCAAGGCGGCACTGAACCCTGCTGGTACCATTTTTGTCCTCCATGACCCTCCCTGGCACCCCCAGCCCCCTGCCATGTGGGTGCAGGGGCAATCAACTGTGGCCACTGCACTGCAAACCTTTTCCTCTAACAAAGCCTGGGTTACATGGAAACTCATGAAAGCAACAATCTGTGCTAACTCTGTCAAGATGCAGAGAAAGATGTTGGGAACAGTTTCTTAAAAGGATGAAAACGGAGGGTTTGGATGCTGCCACTAATTCATAACTTTTTAATATACTCAACACAGGCTCCATCTCTTCAGTACGTCCACTGAACCATGGGTATCTGTTACTCCTGCAGACTTGGGCTCCAGCAGTCTTGTTTGGACAGAGAAAGACTTTGGACGCCAAAATAAGCTTTCTCCTGAGGACTCCTCCTTCAAACCGAAGAGGACATTGCTGCCTTCTCAGAACTGAAGGGAAAACACGTACAGCACTGGGCAAACCTGAGAAAAGGCTGGCACCGGTTCCTCTGGCCTGAATGCATTCAGCTACAGCCAGCTCCACCACCTGCAGTACTCTGCGCAGTGAAAATCCTGCACAACGCACGTAAGACGTGAGAGGTCACCTGCCCGGCACGGGCTCAGCTACGTGGGTTTGGGTGTCCCAGCCCCAGGCAGGCCACCCGTTCTGCTGCCGGGCTGGAGAGGAGCTGGCTCCAAGCCACCTCAGCCCAGCTGGGCTCAGACCATAGCATGGTGCTTCATGTTCCTAGCCCTTGGGGTAAGAAGGAAGGCAGTGCCACGGATTGTGGGGTCGGCTGCTCTGCACAGCCCTTGCAAGCAGCCAGGGCAGGAGGAGGAGGTGGGCTCCCACGCTCCGGTCATCTCCGGTAATAGATGGCAGATTTCCGCGCTGTCCTCCGAGGACTAGCAATGCTGAGTTAATAACTGAGAAGCCACTAACAAGAGAAGCAGCAGGATGAGGCAGGCAAGGATTTATGGGGAGGCAAAGCAGCTTCCATCCCTTCAGCAATACAAGGCGATCATCTCTGAAACAGCCGAGCAGTCACAGACCTTTCTGCCTTCCCTGCTCCATCCCTTCTCTTCATTTTCCTGCACTGCCTCTGTGCAACACAGAGCACAAGTAAAGCTGAGAGCTGGCAGGAATCAGGAGTGGCAGCATCCCCCACCCAGCCTCTCAGCCTCCATCTTCCCAGCAAAGCTCCCTTCTCCATCCAGCTGTTTTTGACGCATTTATTTTCGTAGGATACAATAGTTTTCAGCTGATTATTATAATAAAGGTGCTGCTAATGACAATCCAGAACAAAAATGTTTTTAATCATCAGTCTGCAAAGACTTTACAGCAAAACAGAGAAGCATTTCCCAGTGCAGGAACAGCCTCTAGGAAGTCATGACTTCAAAAAAAAAAATGCAAAATATTTTGTGTAATACAGGTGGTGGTAAGTGGGTAACACAGAGAAAGTGGTTTTGCTAAAACCCAGCTATTTTCAAGGAAAAGAAAACAACTTACCCAGAGCTGATCATCCATTCCCGGTGGGTTCTTTTTAATAAAAGCACCATAATATGTAGCGATATTTCGGTGGTGGGAATACTTCTTTAACATGTTAATTTCTTGTTTGATCTCTTCTTCTTCATCCTAGGATGAGGGGGAAAAAAAAAGAAAACAAAACAAAACAAAACAGCAACACTAAGAGACAGCACTTCACAGGCTCCAACTTCTCTTTACTACACTGGTGAGCTTCCACACACCCAATTTCTGACCATCCTCTCTCTTCAGTTTCCTTTTACTTTTTTTTTTAATTTTTACAGTCACTTTTTGCAGTATGTCATTGACACCGGAGGCCTGGGAACACAAAATCTGCACTGGAGACTTTGGCATCACAAATTACATCTTCTCAGCCCACCTTTTTAAACTGAAATTTTATCACGTCATAATTTACATTTGTACCACGTTGCTCCGAAGCTTAACCATGCTTGTATTATTCTGCATCGGCACAACCTCTTAGACCTGTCAAGAGGCCCACCAGGACGTTTTTCTAGAAAACACCACACAGCTGTAATTTCACAGGCTGTGGAGCGGTAGTTAGCACCTTGATGTTGATGAGTGTTATTATAAAAGGACCGGGAGGACTGCCACTTCTTCCTCACTGTATGTCCCCTCTGTCCCCCACTTGCTTCATCCTGCCTTCAGTTTTACAAACCAGCAGACGACAAGAAGACCTGGTGATCAGCTGAACTGCAGGTGCAGCTCCTCTTAAAGATCCCTGCTCCCTGACCAGATGTCACACAACAAAGCCAGAAACACAGTTTTCTTCCCAAACTACCATGGAAAATGACTTAATGATTACAATTCTTCAGAGAGAATTCAGGGAAGAAGAGAGAAGAGGAAGAAAAAAAATAAAAGGAGAGGAGCTTGTATAAATGACCTCCAACTACATCTTTGATAAGAACATGGAGACTGTAAGCACCAAAGAGGGTGAGAACTGACCCAAGGGTTCTCAGGCCCCTGATATACATATATATATATATTATTGAAGCTCTTTGTGGCAGAAAAGCAAATGGATGCTCAACCATGCTAGAGGCAATGAGGAGCTGTCAGTGCCAAAAACCACCACCAGCTCCCTGGGTACCACTGGCCAGGTCTGCTCATCCCGTCATGTCAGTCTCTCTAGGGAAAACAGAGTTTTCTCCTGCAGTGGCTGGAGAATATGGCCCTAGATCTGGCTCTGGATCTGACCTCAGCATCAACAGTGATGAAGCACAGTCAGTCGTCTACCATGCCAAGGGCTTGCCCAGTTTTCCCTGTGGTCATTGCCAGTCCTGTCCAAGCCTTGTCCTACTCTGAGCAGCTTTCTAGCAGTGACCAGGGGCTAGTGGCATTCCTTCAGAGGCCGTGGAGATCTCACCTCTGAACTGACAATAGTTTAAAACTACCAAACTAAGTGTTGACTCAGATTTAAGCCCCTCTTTGGCCCCAGTGCAGATTCTGACTTTTCAGTTTAATTTTTTTGTAAACTCACACTTTATCCCATGGGAATCTCACAGTCCTTCATGCCAAAGCACAATGCTTGATTCTGACTATTCCCTTATAGCTTGCTTCCTACAAAAACTAGATGAATGGTACTTCTTATTAAAATCTTATTCAAGAAAGAACATTTTCACGTGACCCTCCTATATGCATCTGTTTAGGCTTTTAGGGATCACAGCAATTCTACTCATTTTTTCTTCTGTGGCTGTATGGAAATGGTAAAACCATTTTTCCCCTAAATCCTGTTATTTGTTTACTAATTTGTAAATCCTTGGTTTTCTTCGTCTGATATAAGTTGCAAAAGAGATACTTTTCTGAAACCAGGGTGCTGAATTTTTTTCTCTGTATCAACAGGATACAAAGGAGTACTTTAACTTGCATAATAAAGTTATTCAAAACAATACCTGCACATAGTTTTGGTGAATTGAAGGTTTGGGGTGAAAAACTTGAATTAAAAAAAAAAAAAAAACTGACATGTTTTTTGAATCCAGAATCATGCGGCTACAATTTTCTTTAGATTTTATTAATCCATTGAAAGGAGCCACTGCTGGAATAGGATGCTTCATTGTTCCAGCGCAAAAATACTTAATCTCAAAACTCTTCCAGATTTATTTTCCTCTCCCACATTTATTAAAAACACAAACTCTTAATGGCACATCTCAAATCATCTCAAAGTGTATTTGCTTCCCAGGAATACAAGTCTTCCACAACCCCCCACGTTATCACAGGCAGTCCCCTTTCCCTCTTATCTGGCAATTTAATGATGCAGGAGGAGGAAGATACATTACCCCGGTGACGTCCATAACCTTAATAGCAGCAAGCTGTCCTGTTTTAACATGACGACCCTGCAAAAGAAAATAGAAAAGTTTGTTTATTTTGCTTGCCTGGCAATGTTTTATTCACAGCAAACAATATCCTTATACAATTTCCTGGCTCTGGAAGCTTTCACACTTTTTTTGCTTTTTCAGGAGCATCTTCACAGCAGCCATGATGGAAAAGCAATTCCCTCCCCTTCCTCCTGCCATTACAATTAATTAGTAAAGGGCCTTCATTGCTTGTTGTATTTTCCTGGCAAACAACTGCTGGAAATATCCTTCAATGCTCAGCCATGCAGAAGAGCTCCAGGCCTCTCCTGAGCACAGCCCATGACTCGGCTGTAAATGGCCTAGTGGAGCTGCGATTATAGAAATACACTGAAGTACTTATACGACGCTAACTGCAGTCCCGTCGTGTCCTTGGCTGAGCCCCAGCTCTCACAGACCTGGGGACACACAACAGCCACCACCCAGCTGGAGGCACGAGGGACTTCCAACCTGAGCCTGACGGCTGCGTGCACCCACAGGACAACTCCTTGAAAACCTCCAGATGGAAACAGTAAGTCTTGGGAAAATCCTCTTGAATTTTCTTTCACCAACAGTAAAGTTAACTGTAGAGGCAGCAGCTTGGTGCTGAAGAACACCCTGTGTGTGGAGGCCTTTGGAAAGCAGACGTGGCCATGAGCACCACCAACCATGGAGGAAGCAACTGTAGGCACCACCATGATGCTTGACCAACCCCAACACCCAGCAAGGCTCCAGGCAAGTCGCCACTTCGCACCAAGAGAGGATGTCAAGCCATTATACGCGCTGTCTGTTAATATTTACTTCTGTAAATGCCTCGGTGCATAGGCTAGAGAATCTTTAGGTTCAGATTTGCTCCTTTGCCACCAGTGTGACCCCAGATGGGCAGGCCCATCTACAGGAGATGCTGGAGAACCAGCATGGAGCAGAAGCCCCGTGTGGGGACACAAAGCCTTGCTTTTTTTAAACAACTGAAAAATTAGCAAAGCATGGAAGAAACTGCTCAACTACATTAATCCTCATGGAAAAATGACTGGAAGTGAGGTGGTAGAGTGTAGCAACCTTGTGTTCCCTGCCACTCCTCACCACAGGAGTGCCCCAAGGCCCTGCCATGTGAGACACTGCACGGAGGATGCAAGGGACAGCAACTCCTGCCCCACGACAGTTATAATTAATGCACCAAGGACACCACGGGGAGGGGACAAGCCACAGATCTGTCCAATAGCAGAAACAGGAGGAAAAAAATGAGCATTTCCTAAATGGCAACCCTAATGGCAGGCCCCTCCGGCCAGGCTGCCCCTCACACGGGGCTCAGCGCAGGCCCAGGCCCAGCTGCAGAACCATTTTGGGGAGCAGCACAGCGTCGCTTGCTCCAGATTTATGCCTTCACCAAGAAGCCAATTCCCCCAGCAGGGCTCCTTACGCATTTAATATCGCAATTTATATGGCCTGAGCATGTCCTAACAATGGGAAATGAGCTTTATTTTAAAACGTGCAACCTAAAATAAAACGCAGCCCAGCAGCATATCCAGGCCTGAGCACGCCTCCTTGAGCCTCCTCACCCAGGGCCATGGCTGAAGCATCCCTTTGACACAGGCTTGGAAGGAGAGGCACACCGTTAGACACCATCTATTTAGACAGCGTGATCTGCAAAAACAAATCCTCCCTAAATCCATCCTTGTTTGCTCAGCCAGGAAGCGCCCACACTTACTGAATCTTTAATTAAAGCCAGCGGAGCAGCAGCAGGGGATAGGGGAACACAATCACGGAACATCGGCTCCTCAATAAAATGGAGGAAGGTGAAGCAACTCATGGCATTTCAAGTCATGTATTCGCTAGTCACACCTGGCCTCATCTGACATACCGACACTTCATTTTGCCTATCTATGCAGCCAGAAGAAGGAGATATTAGTGTTGCCATGATGCATCTCACAGAGCCTCTTTAAGCACAGCATGTGATCATATAGTATCCCTATGCAGCAATTCATGAAACAGCGTTAAGGTCAACGGTTCTGAAATTCAGGGTTGAATTCAAATGGGTGCTACAGGGTCTTAATGGCTTCTGCGTGAGCCAAACAAAGGGAAAAATCTGTATAAGGTTCAACAGTCCAAGGATTTCTTTGTTATATATTTTAAACTCAGGGCTACCTCACATCTTTGCACAAAACCAGGTTTTGTTCAAGCTGCCAGTATTCTTTTATGTTTCCAGTTAACCCTGCTTATGCTCTTCACAATCTGCGGTGCAGCGAGAAGCGGGCTGCTGGCAGCAGGACCTGTTGTGCTGGCAGCCACAGCACAGTACTGGGGCTGCAGCTCCAAACACTGGTTCTCCACTGGGTTTTCTCCTTCCAGGTGCAGGCTCCCTGGTGCAGGTCACCACGTGGCTCCAGCACACACCCGAGGGTGACAATGACTGCAACTACGTCCTGTCTGCGATGTTTTCGTGACTGACAGCACAGCATCTCTTTCATTTTGCAGTGGGATGGTAGCAAGTCTGTAGCTATAGGTGACACTGACTGCTAAACCCAAATTCAAGATCAATCAGCGTCTGCTAGTGACTTTGCAGTGTGAGTTTAAATCTTAAAAAAGAACTGAAAGTGAGGGTAAATAAAAATAACATGGAAGAGACCAGCAGAGAAGCCATTGAGAAAGCTGCCCAGGCCACCTAGGCGCTTGCTGAAGACCCGCCAGGGGCTGGGTTTTGGGTGCAGATGCTCCTCCTTGCCAGCAGAAATCCCACCACCGCAGGTGCCCACACCATCCTTCTCCCAGAGATCCTAAGCAGGCTTTTATAAACATTAATAAGCTCGGTTTTGCAAGCAGCCCTGCAAGTGGAGCAGGTGCCACCCTTTTTATTTCACAGATTGGTAAATGCCGAAGCTGTGAAACTGCGAGGCTCGAGCATGCAGGGTCACCCAGCCAGTCAACGGCAGCTCTCAGAATAGACACAGGGATGCCCCAACTCCCAGCCCCATCCCTCTACCAACGCCCCATACACCTCCCAAATATTTACAGATGAAGGTAAGAACTTAATATTGTGCAAACATTTACTAGAACAAAATAAAACACTTCGAAATTTATGCTAATGTAAACCATGAGGGACACTTAGTCATGCAAAACTCAGGCAAAGTGGAACGCATTTAGCCTGGGAACTGGTAACAAAGATTTGCTTTTTCATGTAGTTTGTCTGCAGGGATGGGTTGTTTAGCTCCGTCTCTGCAGGGCGTTTCTTGTTCCAGCTGCACATGGTGATGGTGACTGCGGTGACCCCGCAGAAGAAGAACTGACTGCGGGGCCAGGGCTGAGCTCCTCTTCCACCTTCCCCTGCCGCATTCTGCACAGCGTGAGCACTTGTCCCTTCACTACCAATTAATCTTTGCCTTCAATTTGAGATATATGGTGTTCAGCGTTGATACTTCCTTGCTATATATGATGGTTTCACTGAATTTAGAAAAACAGTTCAATTTCATACTACTGTAGGCATTCTCTGGTTTTATAATTCGGATGCAAACAGCATAGACAGGCTAGAGAGACACTGAAAATGAAAGCAATAGATACAATAGGGGAATAAAATTAGCATGAGAACTGTACGTATTAAAAGATTTCATGCCAGCAACAAGCCCTTTTGACAGCATTAATCACCAACCACATCCTGCGCGTTGGCCATGCAGAAGTAGGCACATGTGCCCAAAAGGCAGCAACACAAACCCCACCATCCCTACCCTGAGCCCCAGCATCCCTACCCCGAGCCCCAGCATCCTTACCCTGAGCCCCAGCATCCCTACCCCGGCAGGATTGGGGCTTGCTGCTGCTGCACTTTGTTTCCAAAGTAATCAGGCTGGAGCAGGCAGCTGAGCGGAGCTGCCAGGCTGCTCTTCAGCAACGCGTGCCATTGCTCCCAAAGCCAAGGCAGGTTGAAATTTATAATTAACGTGTGGCAAGTGCTAAATTGGCCAGCGTGAACCTTGCACTGCTGTAATGAAGCTGCGAACGGGGACTGGGATAGCAAGGTTGACCAAGAAAAGCACCAGAAAGCTTCTTTAATAACGTGTTTTTTACCTCTCCAGCCACTGATCAAAACTTACTGACATTTTCATTTTAAGCAATGCTGGAGCAGAGACCCCTCTTAAAAACCACACAAGTGAGCCCAATTGCACAATACCCGTGCGCTCCTGAGGTTGGCTCAGCTCCCCCAAAGGGTTAAAACAGCTAAGGGTTGAAACAGCAAGGGCTAAAACAGCAAGGGTTAAAACAGCTAAGACTGCAGATGCTGGCATTGAAGAGAAACTTGCAGTTTTGAAAATTTGTGATTTTGGTGCAGCCATGCTTGGGAGCTCCCCCTGGGGACACAGGAGAGCGTGCAGCTGCCCAGAGGCAAAGCCTTTAGGACAACCACCATCCTCCTTAGCGGAGGTACCCAAACCCACCACTCACTTGGAGCGCTCATACCACACCACCTTCAACATTTTGGGGTGACAGGAGTAAATCAAGCCCAGGGAGAGCGGTTCGGCAATTGCCGCAGCTGCCTGTCCTCCCTCCTCCTGCCTGCTTCATCACGTAGGCTAAGGGCCCTCCGTCATCGTCTGCGCACGGACAGGAGGTGATCTGCTCCTCAGCAAACTTTATGGGTTTGCTTCTTGCCTCCTTTGTCTTCCTGCATTGTTCTGGATTTTTCCACAGCAGTATCTCCTGGAATATTATTTATTGTAGGCTTTTTACTCAAATGCTTCCAGATGACCCTCCCACCCCCGCTTGGTTGAAGCTTTTTAATTCTGCATACAAGTGTCTACAGTGGCTCATCACGCCTCTGGAGGGTCATCCGGAGCGGAGAGATGTTGGAGCTGGTACAAAAACGCCTTTTCTTTTTTACCTTTCAAAAAAAATAAAAAAAAAAAGAAGGAACTAGCTTTTCTGGGGCTGAAAATGCAAGCTTCTCAGTGAGATACAAAACTGAGTTTGATTTCCTGTGCCAGGAGAGTGAAGGAGCTGGCAGCAGCAGGGAGCACACCAATGGAGCAGGCAGCACCCTGCCTGTCCTACAGCTGTCTGTGCCCAAAGCTGCCCCTCTGAGGCTGGGGACACCCTGGGGTGGCTCGTGCCCATTCCCAGCAGCCACTTGCTGGCGCTGGGTGAGCTGCTCCAAGCTGCTCGCACGTAACAGAACGAGATGCCAGAGAGCCGTCACCCTCCTAAAGCCCAGCATCTGAACCTTGGCACTGCCAGCCGTGTCCTGCCACATGGCTCAGACTCCTGCAAGCCTTCTCCTCTGGACGTCAGCGCACAGCCTCCACCTCCTCTCCCACACAGGGCAGCAACTGAGCCCCCAGAAGTAGAAGAGGAAGGAGAATAAATCCCGGGAGGCAGTTCCACTGCTCCATGTTGACAGCTTACAGTAAGCACCACTGGCACCGCAAGGTTTGAAGGACAGCTGCTGGTGTCACCTGCAGTACAGCGCCCAGAGGTTCTCTAACACCTCCCTGCTCCTTTCCCCAAAGCAGGTTTGGCATCTGGCTACGTTACACCCTGGCTGAGCAGCTAGATCTGCTTTCATATCCATAAATTCAGCCCTGTGTTACAGACGCTGGGATGACTGGGATGCTGTAAAACAAATAAGAGGAAATAGGAGCTACTAAGGCATTTTTCACCGCTCTGGATTTGCTGTCAAGGTTCACTTGGGTATAAACCCACATTTCAGCCTCAAGATTATTCAAGTGTGAACTTCAAAGCTGCAATGGTTTTTAATTAAAATTCATCTGAGCATAAATTTGTGCTCCTAATTGCTCTCAAAATGTTATATCAACTATCACTAACTTGATAGTGTCAAGTATGAAGACTAATTTCTGAGAACGAAGCAGGCACCAGAAGCACTTCTTCAAAGGTTGTGGCCCTCACACTCCATAAAACGTAATGGACCGGCATGTTACGAGAACGTTGCTAAATGCCTTTAAACACCCATCTGATGCACTCGGGCCTCTATTTACTAACTAGCAACATTCACTTGGAGAGCACTAAATCAGGCAGGGGTTGCTCCAAGCCCTCGAGAGAGGTCTACCTGTGTGCAGGCCAACAGCCGAGGCTGCTGTGACTGCTGGGGCTCCAGGAGGGGCTCAGCCTCAACCAAACAGAGGAAGACCACTTGCTGTGACCCAGGGGACGGTGCCTTTTATCCTCAAGCATTCAGGATGCCCATGCAACGTGGCGAAGGCGCTCCGCAGGGCACCTCCATGCGATGGTGTCCATCGGCGGTCTCGCACGTGTGGCAGGAGGGAGGCTCCTGAGCCAGCCCAGTTTTCCAAAGGGAAAAAGGAGGCACCAAGGCTGCCAAGGCGGACTCAGCGGGTTAGCTCCTGGCCTACCTAACAGCCTTTGTACGCAGTAACCGCCTACCCTGGCCCCAAATTCAAGTCCACAGCTTTAAGGACAGAAAGAGGATAATTTTTGCAGTTTGCTCACACAAGCATGAATTTCACCTGCCATTCCGTACCCAGAGATCTACCCCACTCTATTTACTTAACTTCCACTGTCTGCTCCTATTTGTCCAACAAAACATACGAACCTCCACCTGCTGAAACCAGTGGGACACAAAGAGAATTGCCGTTCTCTTCTGAAAGGCGAAGTTCCTGCTTCCTTCTGCTCGAGATGTGCTCCCTGAGTGCTTCCCCTCCCTGCCTCCAAACCCCCCATGCACGCATAATCCCCGCAGCAGGCATTTAATGGAGTACCCGCGGTGCAGGTCTAATGCTCTCAAGACAAACGCTTCCTACCCAGCCATTTTACAATGCCATTAGTCCCGTAACATGGAAACATTAAAACGAGTGGGATTAGGGTGCTCTACCAGGGCGCTTCAGAAATTCTGATGGCGACAGCCTTGCTGGGAACAGAACGGTGTCACCCCTTGCAGCTGAGGAAGGATAGCCCAGGAACACTGTTTTGTACAGGAGTCTCAGCAAAATGAGTCCAATAACAGAACACTTCTTAGAAAAATCCAAACGTTACCACGATGGCAGGACAGAAGCCTCCAAATACTTTTCTTCCACGACTTTTTTTGTTGCGGTTAAAACACCAAGCTGATGGCAGCAGCTCTACAACTGCCCTCTGTACTGCCCAGGCCCAGCCTCTACACCGAGCCCTCTGTTCATCAGCGCACCGTTAACACTCCTACAGCTGTGACAGCCTGGGACACCCGGGTTTTTGCCAGGTGGGACACCACCAGGTAACTTTCTGACTTCCCACGCCATTTACTACCCGTGACAACCCTTCGTTAGTGCTGTTTCTGCAGGCACACTGCGAAGCGGTTCACTGGGACAGCTTTCTGGACTCCATTTCTGCATTCAAGCCCTTCTGCAGAGGAGCAGTCCTGTGATGAGCCAGAACCTCACACAGGTCTCTGCTCCCACTCCTACCAATTTGTTAGCTCAAGGCAATTTAGGGGCTCAGTCCAAGACTTTTAGCACGAAGGCACTTTAGCACCAACGCACCCAAAATTGCACACCATTTTTTCTGGGAGAAGTGCTATCACAGGAAGCACGTGCACCTTAGTGACAAGCCTGGGAAGGACTGGGAGGCTGCTACCCAACAATTTTTCAACCTACTGCTACTTCTCAGGCCGCTGGCTGGCAATCACAGCACGCACACGTACGCTGCTCTTGGGACTGAAACCTCGGCTTCAACTGCTCTGGATGCCCGAAGATAAGCCATGCAGACGGTGTGTGCCTGGCCCACCACAGCCTCTCATGCTCCAGTTGCACAGCAATCGCGAGGAACCGGGGAGAACCTTGCCTTCCAACGGAGATTCCTCCGGCAGCTCACGCAGATCCCGCGGGGCCGGGCGCATCACACCGTGCAGCACCCCAGCGCTGCCTGACCCCGGGCAGGGAGGCAGGGAGCAAGGCAGCAGTTTTACAGGGAACTTGCAGAGCTCCCCAGCTAAGCATAAAGGGGAAATTTAGCGAGCAGGCTCTCCGTTTATGGGATGATATCTGAAAGAATCATTGCTTCTGTTTTATAGCACTGTGGGTCTATATTCAGTAAATTCACTTAAGCGTCAGCACCGCTAAAATACACCCGTGTTGACAAACACTAGAGTATGCTTCACAATGAAATTACAAAGTGCTGGATGTGCATCCGAACTGTCATCCTGCATTAAATTAGAACATTTTATAGCACCCAGCGTGACTCGCACTTGGCTTTTACACAGTAGAGGCACGCTTATATACTTCTCAGTTTCCCATTGAAAAGGATCTTGAGGGTGCACAGAAAAAAAGAAACCAACAAAAAGTCCATACAGTCTAAAGGGGTTAAAATAATTACGTATGGAAAAACAGGCTTTTCCCAGTATGAAACTTCAGCCATCTCTAAAAGAAGCTGTTTTTATAAACTATGTACTCAGCTTTGCACTTGGCTGACACATCTCTTAAAACTTATCTGAAATAAATCCACGTCTTCGAGAAAGTGATTAAAACATCAGATACTCTAAATATCAGGTCAGCATAAGAGAAGTGAGTCATGTAATAGGATGGGAAGTGTTTATTTTAACAAAAGTAAAATTTCTGTTTAATTAATCAGAGCAATCACAGGCCAAATGCTATTGCTCTTGCTTGCACTTTAACCTCAGCTACTTGCAGGGGAAATTTCAAGACAGAGTGAGCTCGCAACCACCCTGTGGATCTGGGACCAGCTCTTGCACCCGTGCCAGAATGCGGTTCCGTTTCACTGCCCTGTGACAAAACACCCCAGAAAAACTTCTGCCATTTTCAGTGGGAGCTTGTGCTGCCCTTTTTGAGAGAAACAGCATGACCATGACACAGGCAGCCACAATGACACTGCATTTCCCTTCAGCTTCATGGATTTCCACCTCTCCATCACTGCTCAGTTTCGCAAACAGCTTTCAGAGCTTCAGAGCAACCCTGCTGACCCAAGGCATTAAAGGTCACAACTAACTCGATGCAATTCCTTTGAACTTGGGGGAAATATGACCTCTTGAAATTGCTTGCATGAATCTGAGCTGCAGACTAGAAGTAACAAATCTCAAACATTTTGACAGCAATATGGAAAAAAAACATGAAAAAAGATGAAAAAGTGCATTTGATCACTCTCTACATATTATTTTCTGGCAAAGGGGCTCTCCAGAGCTCTTCCTCCATTGCCCAGGCCTCTCCTGCAGCAAGCTGGTGGCTCACTTGAGTATGAATCTTTCCCTCCAGCCAAGCTGCTGCCATCCCCACAGGGTGCTTTCGGAGAGCAGAAGACTTTAACTGAGCAGGACAAGCACAAGTTTTACTCATATCCGATCCTCCCTCACATTTGTCATCTTTTCCAACCTTTTAAGTAGTAAAATCCTGGAAAACGTTCAAAAAAATCAAAGAGAAACAAAACCAGAGTGGATTATTTTTTTTTGTTCCCTTACGCTGGGCATTTTTATTAATACTTCAGATTGGATCGAACAACCAGAGCTGTCCCTTGGAGAGGCATAAATCCTCTCCTGGCCCAGACGTCTTTAATTGCACAAGGCCAAGCCAATGCGCTGTGTGGACCGAACAAAGCCGACCTTTGGACTGAAGTATTTCTAATCCGCTGTATCAATTCAAGCTCTGATCGGGGCCGTGCAGCTGGGAGAGCTGCAATTCCATTACAGCAGTTCCACAATAGGGCTGACGTTAAGTCAAGAAGGCAGGATTATTAGATTACCAAGCTAAATTGTTAAATTAGCATATTATTCACCTCTAAAAATAACACTCTCTCTAGCACATAGGTGAGCAAGGCGGTAACAAAACACATCCCTTAGCCCGAAGTTCGCACTTGTGCCATCCCTTCTCTCCTGGTTCAAGCAAAGGAGACTGGAAACACCAGCCCTTCCTCTAGCTCAGGAAGAACTGAGACATTTCCCTCCTCCATGGATAGAGTCATAGGAGATCCTGCATCAGCCTCAGAGATCCCAAATTCTTTCAGAATGGCAAGTTTCTCTAGATGGCTCTTGTAGACATGGTTTCACCCCTTTTCATACCCTCCCAGGGAAAGAAGCTGCTCAGAGAGCTCTCACTCCTTTGTGGCACTGCAGACTGGCAAGCAGTAGGGGGTTGTGTGCGGCTTCACACAAGGGACGCCAGGCAGAAATTGTGTCCACAAGTGCTTGGAGCTGTAGGATTTGAAGAGCTGCGCTTCACAGTCAAAAGACACCTTGCAGCGGACCAGACTGCAGCATGTTCCTGCATCTTGCAGGGCTTTGCCAGGGCCCGGGAATAAACCCCACTCACCTACCGGACAGCAAAGCCTCCACAAGAGCAGGTCTGGGCTGGAAGGTGGGGTGCCTGAGAGTAACGGCCTGGAGCAGACAGGAGCAGAGATGATTGCTCTGAGAGAGCAGAGATGTTGCTTTGTTCAGCAACGAAGAAGCAAATGCACAGAAATCAGGTTTAAGGAGTGACCTATAGAAAACTGAGGCAATCCTGCTGAAGGATTGAAGAGAGATGCTCCTAACAAAGAGCAATACAGAAAAAAGAACGGAAAGAAAGCAGCCGCAGAGCTGGTCCCACACGGGAGGCAGCGGGAGGTTTTCCAGCAAGCCCAAGAAGCATCTGGGGAACGGAGGAGGATAGGGATGGATTCGACTATCGCTGGAGCCCTCGCAGCCTCCCCAGGCCTTCAGCTCCCCGCACCACACAGCCTGCCCGCCCCTTGCCCCCTGCTCCTGCGCCTCTCTCCCCGTGCTGGGAGCACACATTTTTGCAGCTAGAAGAAGGCAGTACAGCCTGTTCCCAGCAATATTCGTTCATGACAGCCATGTTATTACCACCCTTTAACACCCCCACTGTGCTTCTGTTTCATATCACTGCCTATTCAGCGCTGCGGTATTCATAACTAAAATTAAATCTCCATTTAAGAGACCCGCAAGGCACCCTTGTGCGCAGGCCACGACTCCAAGAGCAGCACCAGATTGCTCCTTCCAGCTGGGAAATGCTGAACCGTGGAGGAAAGAGGGCTTCCCACAGGGCTCCAGCGTGTGCCGGGACCACCTGGATCCCCACAGGATCCTGCCCAGGAAGGACATGGCCTCCCCCAAAGGGCCAGGCCATGGCTGGGGCCTTCCTCCAGGCCTCACGGCCTGATGAGCAGCGGGGCACCATGACATGTCCCGGCTGTAGCATGCAGGGATGGATATCCCAGGGCAGCCAGGAGCTTTCTGTGCCCTTTCCTGTAATTACCAGGCTGCTCATTACCCAGGGTGCCGGCAGCACAGGCTGTGCTATTCCCACCTCCTGGGAGCCACCGGAGGGAGGTATTTCCACAGAGCCCAGGAGCACCAAAGCGTCCAGAATGTTAATGTGGAAAGCAATTTAAAGCTTCAGGTAAACACACACATATATTCTTAAAAAACATTAAACCTGCCACAACTTACTGCAAATCCTAATGGGAGCTTCATCTTCGGTGTTTCCCGTGATGGAAACACAAGTGAATTAAAAAGGATGAGGTGTGTTTTCTTGGGATGGATGAAGCACTGTACCCACTGGGACATCATCAAGGTTTCTGCCACAAAACATGCTTCAGCAACCCTGCTGCTGTTTCTTCTGCGTTTGGAGAAAAACAAACAGTCCCTTCCAAACCAATGGCTCCTAACAGGCTCCCTGCTGCGGGGCAGACAGGCCTTAATTCCTGCAAAAGCACACTGCTGCCTCCCAGGGCTTGCAATTCATCCCAAACTCCGGACACACATAGGCACCCATTAGTCTCTTCTGGCTTTTGATATCCCATTTATCTTTACCAAGCATTTAACCGCACTGCGTTCTGCCAAGTGGAGTTTTACCTGCTCTTTAATCCAGGCCCCCGATCAGTAACGCTCTCGCATGGCTGAGGGGAAAAAAAATGGCCCTTGCAGAGAAAACCCCACACATGCTGATGGAAATGTGGTTTCTTGAAACACCTCTTCAGTGCCATCTGCTTGGCTCCGGTTCTAGTTTCATAGTAGCAAGATCCAATTTTGGAGGTGGCATGTAAAGTGCAAGGTGGTTTTTCAACCAACAACAACGGCGGGGAGAAGCACCCCTGTGAGCCTGAGTGCTCAGAGGGACGGACAGACAGACCTGTAGCAGGGGACACAGGAGAGCCAGGTCATGCTCACGTATCAGTTATGAAAGCTGACTGACATCCCTGACTCTGATTTTTTATTTTTTAAGAGTTAATGATACTGCAGGCAGTGGCAATTATGTTCAGACAGACCTTCATGCACATACCTAATTCTTATGCTCCCAATTCCTCTGCGTCCAACAGAGATGAGAGAGGGAAGGATGACAGCTCTCAGCAAGTATCTGGAGGAGAGTACTGTAAAATATTCTGCCACTGCTCCGGCTCTGCTGAAGGATGTCTCTTTGGGCTGTGACCCATGAGTGATTTCACAGCTGGCCGGTGCTGACGGCTCAGCCTGGGGGGCAGAATGCCGAAAACCCACACAGCAAAGAGCCGGGCACCAGGCACACAGTGAGAGGACCAGGCTCTCTGAGCAGCAGGAGCATCTGATGTCCCCCTGCACGCAGGCACCGTGACAGAAAGGTGCAGACACCAGCAGGTAACTCCTCACACAACACCAGTTGTACCTCTAGCTGTCCCTCTGCAAGGAAAACGGACTCGGAAGGAAAGCCCGTTCTGTTCTCGGTGACTGCCGCTGACCATTTAATCCAGGAAGTTTAACTCTACAGCAGTGGACGGTTTTCCATTAAGGGCTTCCATTGCATTTCACACTTGAATTGCCAACGGCATAAAATGGCCATGTCCACGTCCACATGAATTACCCAAGCTGCCTGAGCAGCCCAGCATGCTTTCCCATTCCCTGTTTCTCCATATTTCTTTTAAAACCTCACAGTAGCATGGTATAGCTGTCCGTGTTGCCCCCATGTGCCCCCACAGCCCTATGTTTCTCTGCAGACATGGTGAGGGAGGATGAGCTCCTGTGTCCCACCCTGGATCTCGCCAGGTCTGATAACCACGTGCCCCAGCAGAGCAGCAAGGCAGCTGAACGAGGCTCTCACCAATTTCACCCCTACCTGCCCCATGCACGTCTCACCCCAGCCCGCACAGCTCACCTTTTGCTTTGAAAGGTACCTGAGCTCAACCCATCACGTCCTCCTGTGCACCAACACCAACAGTCCAAATCCAGGAGAAATTTGGGGTGAATTTCTGAGGTCCAGCCCCATTGCTGGTACAGGCTAGCTGTGCACAGCAGAAGCCAAGACACTAGCTGGTACCTCACACAAAGCCCTAGTCAACCCACCAGACTTCTCCCTTTCTCTTTGAGTCTCTCCAGTCCCGGTAGCACTTGGATCAGCTAAGGTCTCATCACCTTCATTCCTGGCCACGTGGCAAGGCTGACTGGCTTCTAAACCAATTCGTACCTTCATTAACCATAAGCACGGCTCCAAGTCCCTGTCTGGGAGTGCCCAGTGCCCAGCGGTGAGCAGCAGAAATAACAGGAGAGAGTTGGTAAAGGTACTTAGGTTTCACAGGGCTTAGGATAAAATACCACAGCTGCCAGGAGCTTTCATGTATCTCTCCTGGGGTGCCTTAGATCTCAGTGTTAGGAAAATATGTAGAAGAATGACAGAACTAACCCACATCCAGTGCTGCCGAGGGCTGAGGTGCTCTCTTAAGCCACGGACTCTGTAACCCAAGATGCTGCAGACCCCATGTTGCGCATTTCTGTCCGTGTCAGCTCAACTATCAATTTCAGATCTCACGCACTTAAAGGCAGATGGGCATCACACTCCCTTTCATCCAGAGTTGCCTCCAGGGCTTTTGTCTGCCCTGAGCAGCTGTGACAACTTACAGTCCATCCCAGCCTACTGCCGGTCACTTACTGCCAGCAGTCAATGAACATTTTGCAGTGCCTATGCTCTGATTTAAGAGACCCAGCCATGGCTAAAGCAAGTGTGTGACATCCACACCAACACCTCTGTACACGGCTACAGCGAGAGCTCTGTGCCGTCTGGCTGCTTCGAGCAAGTCAGGGACTGGGGAGGAAAATGTAAAACATCTTACTGGAAAAGAGAGCCCAAGAAATGACATTCAGACCCTTCATCCCCTTACTTCCTTTCTGTATGTCACACATGCATTCCCTGCTTTGTTTGGGATAACGAAGGGATTTTCTGCCTCTGCTGCCAAACGGCCCCGCTGTGGCTTACCTCCTGAGCCAGCCTGCAGGTTAGGATCAACGGAGCTGATCAGCAGATTAAACTGCACTGCTTTCTAGCTTCTCTTTCCCAGCCTCACTTTTCCCTCTCCAGCAGGAATTTCCTACCTTTGCACCGCTAGGCAAAGCTCTTCTAGCACAAAATCACACAGACCACGGCCTTTTCCTGCCTTCCCAGACAGACCCATAAAACGAACTCCTCCCTGCACAGCCACTGCTCAGTGGTCCCGGTTTCCCTGTGAAAAGCAGAAAAAGCAGCTCTGCAAAAAGGAGAGAGTGGCGCGCGAGGGGTTTGCTAGGAAAGGAGCTGGCAACAGAGGACCCCGCAAAGCCAAGAGACCCCCGGGCACACGCACCCATCTCCAGCAGAGGTTTGATAGCAGGGAGAGCAGGAGGACCTGGGATTAGCACTGCGAGGTTAAGCCCATACTGGGGATTGCACGGGGATAAAACAGCTCAGGAAGGAGTGGGAGGAAGCCAGAAAGACCCGAGAGCCCCTGCGGCCTTCGGTGCTGAGCGATCAGCACTGGCACAGCAATGGGTAATTAGGGGACTCCAGGCACTGCAGCCACTGCCCACATTTGGCTATCAAAGCAGAAGGGCTATCCAGCTGTTGAGCATCCTATTTACAAAGAAATAACACTTGTGGACACAACCAGTATCGCACCGTTGAACAGAACCATCTGAAGGCCAGGGATTTTTCTTGCTGCTATTTGCAAAGCGAAGCAAGGCAGACAGACAGCTCCCGAGCACGGGCAGGCGGTGACGGCCCGTTACTGGGCTGGAGGACGATCCGGGTGGCAATCTGAACGTGCTCGCGTGGACCCTTGCCCACAGCTCACCCAAACCTTGCACAGATCACGCCGTGCTGTGGGCGGATCAGGAAGGAGCCAAGTCCACGCGCCGCGCTGAACCAAAGCACCGACCGGCCGTTTCAGCTGTGCTGAGGCAAAGGGAGAGATAAAATAATGCTTTATAAGCATCCGGGTCCCATCCCCTGCCCGCACACCCAGGACCACATGCCGCCCCGCCATCAGCCGCTGCAAGCTTTTAACCCTTCTCCAGCAGGATCGATGCCGGCTGAGCACTAAAAGCAGCCAATATGTTAGGGGCAGACTGGGATTAAAAATTCAAGACCTTTCCCAGCAGTGAGAGCTGGCTGCAGGACGAGACCGCAGTTTGTTTTGCTGCTTGGTATTCCACGGCTGGGGCATCTGTGACCAAGAGCTCCCTAAAAGCCAACCCATGACAGGAGTGGGGAAAGACCTCGCTGCGTGCTTCCACAGAAACAAAGCGCTGCCAGTCTGCCTGCTCCTCCCAACAGCCCTCCGAGATCATTTGTTCCAACCACCCCCCTCCCACCACCATCACCCACTGAACCACGTCCCCAGCACACGTCCAGCCTTCCCTTGAACACCCCCAGGGACGGTGACACCACCACCTCCCTGGGCAACCCGTCCCAACGCCTGGCTGCTCCTTCTGAGGAGAAATGTCTCCTCATTTCCAACCTGAGCCTCCCTATTCCCAGCTCCCCTCCAACTGGGCTCAACCTTGTTGGTGGCCACGTTTCGTCCCGCAGCGACACGGGAACGCTGTGCTGCAGCCACCCCCTGAGCACGATGCCATCAATGCCTGATGGTACGTTGCAAAAATCTTCCCAAACCTAGCCCAGGAGACAGTGTGCAAGCACATCTGGGGATAAAAGGAGTTCTCCCTCATGCGGCAGCACTCTGCTCCAATGCACGCCGTCAAACAACGGCACGGGACAAATTCTGGAATTTCTTCTACAGCGCAGCCCCTGGTCTTCCCAGCAGCCTTACAGGGAAGGAACACGATTGCTTTACATTTGTGATTCAAACGCTCCTGCACAGCATTTCCACAAGACTGCTTAAAAAATGCACTGGAAATTGTAATTAAAAACTGCTCTTCTGTAGGAGATGACTCACGCTTCTGCAGGCTGCAGACCTGGCCTCACAGAAATACGCCAGCGGAGCGCTGTTTACTAACTTCACATGGGGAGCTGCCAACGTTTATCAGAGATTACAGAACGCTTGCAGAAATACGAGGGGCAAAAGATGAAGTTATTTCTGTTCAAACAAAGGACTCGTCTCGTCACTCTGTCGGGGCCCTCTCCGTGTGCCCACGACACGTGAGACACTTCTCCGGAGCAGACCTCTGAGCTCCGGTCAGCCCCCTCCGTGGGCACGGAGAAAGGTGGCAGCAGAGGCTGGCCCCAGCCACCCCAGCGGATTTGGGCTCAGGATGCCCCTGCAAGCGACCAGGCCGGGCCACAGCGTGCTGCCTGCTTTGCCAAGCTGCTTTCAGCTCCTATTTTCATTTCTCTCGCTCCTGCTCAAAACAGCCCGGCCTGATTAAAACCAGAGCGCGGTCAAATCTCCTCGCGCCATTTTAAACCACTTACAGGAGGGACATGTCAGGAGGAAACAGGCAGCACTCGCAGTATTTCCGTGATTTCTGAAGACATGTGGCAGGACCCCGCGGCGTATCCTAATTCCTGCAGGGCATCAGAAGAGAACGGAGCAGCCTACAAAGAGCATGGAACCGAACCCCTCTCTGGGGCTCAAGCAGGTGGCTCTGCACACAGAGAAACTATGTTTTTGCAGATGTTTTTCTCAGAGAAGCCTTACAGAGAGAGGATTTTTGAAAGCCCTGCGTGCAAGCAGCCCACGATCCCAGCACCGGCTGCCAGCGCCGAGGTGAACCGAAGCCACTTGGCTCCCTCCGCCTCAGTCACAAGGATGATGTGCAGCATCTCCAAAGAAACCACCTTCCAAGTGCCTCCGCCTGCAGAAGGGGTTAGAAAAGCAGAGCTGAAGGCACAGAGATGGGGACTGGGGATGGACAGCCATGGGGAACCATCGCTGCCAGGCCCCTTCCCAAGCCCCAGCCCCGTTCCCACCCCCAGCCGTGCCGGGTGCTCGCAGCTCTACCTAGCCCCAGGCACCAGCGCTGCCGTACCCTGCTGGTCTTCAGGCCCATGGCAGGCCTCACACCTGGAGCCTAACCCTTCGTGCCAAACGGTGAGCAGGTTCTTGTGGCTGTTAAAATAACGAGGCTGGCTCCAAGTCCAGCCTCTGCCTTCTGATGCTCCTGGGTCTAAAGGAAGTTTGGCTCCAAACCCACAAGAGTTCCTCTTGAAGCCCCGCTCTGAACCCACCCCACCTCCTGCGTCCTGCAAGAAGGAGGCACAAGTTTCTACTGGCAAAAGCTGTTTCAGAAGCTCCCCAGCACGTAGCACAGAGACGAGCCCAGACAGAGATGTAGAGGGCTCGGGAGACGACAGGCTCTTGTCTACCGGATCAAAGGCAGCATCGCCATGCAGAGATCAAGGAGAGCTCCTTTCCTCCCAGCCAGCTCCTCTTACCCCTTGCAACCCGACCTGTAACCAAGACCTTCAGTTACTATTGATCTATTCCAGGGGGAAGCCAACGATGCACAGGGCAAGCTGCACCAAAAATGCCTCTAGAAATGATGAAGAGCCTTAACACAAGTTTTTCTGCATAAATGCCACCATAAATGCAGCCTGTCCCTCTGCCCCGAGAGCAGAAACCTGCCCTGTCAGACTGTTCTTCACCCAGCTGTGGCTCAGCAGCACGCGCTGGCCACAGGAATATCACCTGGGGATTTCATTTCTAGTATTTCCAAGAGACTGGGAGACTACAGCAGGCTAAGCACATGCCATGGCTGGCCCTGCTCAGTCCTGTGAGAAGCAGAGGATGCTCACAGCTCACGGGAGGCTGTGAACTTGAACCTCTGGCCACGTCTCTACATCGGGTCCTCCTCCTCCCGTTCTCCACTTGTTCAACCTTGGCCCTCATGAAAGGTGTTTGCTGCCTCGCATTACAAAATAGCACGCAGGTCCCTTTGAACACAACAGCTCCTCTACAAGACGGTTTGTATCACAAAGAGGAGTTCACAATGAATAGGAATACACATTTTTAGCATGCAAAGTACAGCACTGGCAAATGGGAAGAGAGAGACGGATTCCTACCACGTTACAAGTCCTGCAGAGCTGTGCACGAACACAGACAGACGCGAGTGCCATCTTATTATCAGAGGGTGCACGAGAGAATCGGTGTTTTGGGTACAGTACAGAGGACCAGCGCACCTCTGCAGTTCACCTGCCATTCAATCACTCATACACAAGCAGGAGATTAGACAGCGGAGGGCATGTACAACACAAATCTGGTAGGTCGTTCTTGTTCCCTCCCAACACCCGACTTGTCTGCATTCAGACCATCAGAGGCAGACACCAGCAGGGAGACTTCTCCGTCAAAGGGAGGCAGTGGCGCATGGACTGGATTAACACCACGGCAAACTCGGGGCCACTTTGTGGGTGACCTAATGGTATTCTAATCTGCAGGTATTCGTGACACCATCACCATTCCTAAAAGAACCAGCTTTCAAAGCTCCCCCAGGACAGACGTAAGGGTTCTTCACCATGTGGCTGGGGACCCACCGGCGTGGTCTCTAACCCTCCTTCTCCCTCTCCTGCCCAGCTCTTTGGGGATTAAAAATTGCACAGGCCAATTCTCACAAGAAAAACACTAAAGTGAGGATAGGAAGTGATGAGCTGGGAAAAAGCACAGATGGGGCAGACATCTTCTGGCCCTCCCCTGCAGCCCCTGCCCCTGCCTTCCGGACAGGCAGGTGTGCTGACCCAGCTGTAACTCCGGCTGCCCTGGATGGTGCCTCCAAACAAGCTCACCCCAGAGAGCCCACAATGCCATCACAAACCCCTCCTGGGTACTTAATCACAAGGGAATCGTCGTGGTTAACGCTCACAGCAGCGATGTGACCGAGGGGTGCAGTCACTGGCAGCACCAGCAGCACAAGTGACTGCACGGGAGATGACTGCAGAAGTCACAGCTCATCAGCGCTGCCTACAAGCTGTGAGCTCCGTCACGTCAAACAAAGGAGGAACATGAGCAATTTCAGACAAAAGAATGAGCCCTGATCAAAACTTCTGAAACACAAATCTCTGAATTGGATTAGGTACAGGTGCTCTCTTTTTTTTTCTTCTTCTCTTTTTTAAGCTTTTCACATTTTGTTTCCCTCCTCCAGATTCCCAAATTCCTACATTCAGAGATGAGCTGAAGTATTCCCTGAAGGCTGCGGCTCCCGGTATCTTTCCGATCAAGAAGAACTATCGAGGACTCTCTGTCCTGCACGCACTCCCCAAAATTCCTGCTGCAGTGTCTTTCCTGGTCCCTTCAGGATGCCAAAGCACAAATGTGACCAGGCATGGGACGCAGCAAACAAATCCCTGAAGACAAATGGCAATAGAGGGTGGAACAAAGTGCCCCCGTGTCGACGCAGAGCTGCCTGGAGGGATCAGTCACTGCTGCTGAGCTCACCTGAATGACGGCCAAGCCGGGCTGCCTCCTGCAGGAAAGGTTGACGGGGCGGTGGGTTTTGTGGTCGTGGAAGAGAGTTGTTGGGAGTAAGAGCTTGCGGCAGTGTTTACAGACTGGGGAAAGCTCCTTACCCGTGCTGGGGACACGCCATTTGTAGCAGCCTCGTATGTTTCTTAGCTTTCTGAAATGACGGATCCATCCCTCCTGAAAAGGTTCATGTTGATGATAAATGAGAGCCATCCTCACAGTCCTGTGTCACGTGCAGATGGGGGACGGGGGGAGTCTTCTGTAAGCGCTTCTAAAACCTGCCTCAACAAAACTTCAGTAAAGCACAGTGCTGTTCATGTAAATGTGTCCCAGTTCTGCTACAAACCAGGAAGCAGAAATGAAAAACACCTGATACAACAACAGAAAAGCAGATCTTTGTCTCCCCTGAAACTCTTGGACAGCCCAAAACCACTTCGAGGAAATGTGAAACTATTTCTCCCTCTGACAGCTTAATGAATAGGTCAAAAACACAGCCATCGTCCTTTCAAACAAGGGAAGCACCACGTTTTCCTGAACAATTCCACACAAACCAAGTTAACCAGCAGTTACCCTCCTGTTCTGTGCTGAGACGAGTGCCTCTTAAAGTGCAAACATTTACTCAGAAACCTAAAGGACAACCTTCCTGCAGAAAGTCAGCCTGGCCCCGCGTCACCAGCCTGCTGATTTGGAGAACTGCTGTTGAACAAATGAGTGAACAAAGTAGTTCTCCAGGAGACAGGCCGGGGTGGCTCCCCAAAACAGGGGGCACCCCGGGACACCTGGCTGGCACCCCGAGACAGGCGGCTGGCACGACGGGGCCGGGGCTGTGAGCGCCTCTTCCCCGCTCTGCACGTCGCAAGGCTGGGAGGAAGAAAACCAGAAGCAAAACAAAGACTCGCGGAGCAGACGGTAGGAAGAGCAGTCGTTTCTCTCCCTCCTCCCCCAGACCCATTATTTATATAAAGTCCCTAAAAATACAAGTTCGGGTTTCCTGCAGCGTTGCACTGACAGCTGCTTTTCTACGGCTCTCGAAGCCCCGCGAGCCCCCGCTTCCTCCCATTCCTTGTTGCCTTCCTGCTCCGTCCCCATTTTTTCTCCTAGTTTCCCCTCTCCTGTTTATTTTCATTCTTTCCATCTTCCTCCCCTTCTTGCACCCAGCTTTTCCCATTTCCTCTCTCCTGCAGCTCCCAGCCGGCACCCTGGGCTGGGCTACGGGGTCCCACGGAGGGGAGGGACGTGCCCCAAGGACGGGCATGGGGGGTCTGCAAGGCTGCCCCGGCCAGAAACCCTCACAGAGCAAATTCCTCCTCTGTTGTGGCACCTGGGCACGAAAGAAATGAAAATTAGAATAGTAAAGACCAGCTAAAAGCATGCGCAGAAACATGGGATGATTCAGAAAGGCAACAGCACGACTAATGTGGAGATCGGCAAATGGACACACGGCAACTCCAAGGCTGCAAATCATGGTGGCCTGTAAAATAACAGGTGAGCTCCTAATAAGGGGCAAAAAGGTGTGCAGAGAGCATCGTCTGTGTATGCAGTAACTTGTGCGGGGCCTGGCCTCGCTGTCACACCGGTGTTAAACAACTCCCTCCTCTCCCCGTATACGCAATGGAACGGTTCCCGTTTTTTAGGAAACTCCCTTGGTGCTGCAGTCCCAAGGTGTTCAAACCCTTGTGTTTTGCTTCACTTTATTTTTTTTATAGACTGAGCACCGCAGCGGTCTCTGAGCTGGACTGCGACGTTCGCATGGTACCACCCGTGCAAGGCCTCGATTCTCCTGGCTTTGCTAAACCTCCCAGCCTGACCCAGCCTTTCGGACTGAAGACTGGTTTCCAGCAAGCCCTTACAATCTTTTCAGGGTCTGGCCTTTTGGTAACACGCTGAAGAAGCTCTCATTACACCCGTCGACCTACTAACTTGTTTTCTCAGCCCTGTTACAGGACAGAGCCCGCCCAGTCTCGCATTAGACACACTCGGACTGAAAGCTCTCGTAAAGCAGGGAAAATAAAAGCCAGTGTTTTAGGCAGAAAAAAACAGCAGTGCCACTAGTCCGCTTGTGGCTTTTCATGTTAATAAACCAGGTTTATTAGTGCTGGTGCTTGTAGAAATGCCTGCTTCCCTCCTAACTACCGGGGGAGAAAAATATAAGTAAGCTGAATAGCACGGTCCTGGTTTGCTCTTCCAAAAAGGCAGTGACCAAATATCTGCAACTCGAGAGCTTCTGGAAACACAGCTCGTGGTGGGATGGCTCAGGAGCTGAGTTTGTTGGGGGGAGCCTGGTTCTGACGCAACTACGGTTAAAAATGGTGAATCAGCCCCTGGCCAGCCTCAAGGGAAGAACTTTCTGACCCCAATTCTGCTCTCAGGTCAGAATTACAGCAATGATGGCTCATTTTCACCCACGTATGAGGAAAGTAGGGATCACCACGTGTGCACATTTGGGGGGGTGGCCACAGACATGGTCCGAGACCCAAATCCAGCAACCTCTGCTCTGCTTCACCCTCCCAAGCCCACAAACGTCGCCAACCCAAGACCCTGCCATGGGATATTAGAGCTGAGGGACAAGCCAAGAGCAGCTGGCTCATAGAAATGAGCCACATTCGGGGTTTCCAGGTTCAGAGCTGGCTTAGCAAAGCAGCAGGCGTATTTAATATTCACGCTTTAATGCCTGGATAAAGGTTTGGCCGAGAGTTTAATAGCACAAAGTGACTAACAAGGGGCTGGGGAACTATTTGGAGATTAACTAACTGATTTAGTGTTATGAAAGGGCAGGTTGTAATTTTAGGATTAGAAATCCATATTTTGGATGTCAAAAACTTGCATAAGGAAAGGGCCAGGAACAGTAGTACGACGCAAGGAACCAGCAGGGCGAGTGAAGAATTAGAGCCCTGTGCCAAGAAACTTTAAAAAATACTTTTGGAAAAACCAATAATAATCCTGCCAGAAATACCACCTTCTGTGTGCTCCTGCGAGAAAGGGCCCTGAAGGGCAGGCTGACACGCTGCGCACCATCCCGCTGCACCGCCTTCAGTACGCACCGGGATCTCGTGGCAGTTCTTCACTCTGCTGAAAACCCAAACCCCAGCCTTTAGAGAAGCGAACGTGGAGCTCCTCTGTGTGTCTATCTGTAGATAGCCTTTGACACACAGACACACACGTTTCCATATATTTGTAAGAGCTGAATCAGCACGGCACATACTACCTTGCTTCCATCATTCCTATTACAGATGCTGGCTCATCAGGATAACCCCCAGAGGGGTCACGGGGTGAACCTAGCTAAAACTAGAGCTATTTAAGTAGAAAAATGGTCCTCTTGCTGCCTGCAGCATCCAGGGCATTCTCTGAAGCTACGTTAAACACAATATTTATCTTACCAGGCTCTCAGTGCTCTGTGTTTTGAGATTTTTTAGCATCCAGTTAGCGAGGATTTTGCAGGCCCATAAAAAGAAAAAAAATCCACAGTGAAGTGGAAATAATTTATGGGCATATTTTGCATTTAATTTGCTTCAGTTTTCCTCCTTCCTTCCTCTTTCGATCCAGTTATTCCTCTTACCCCCGCCCAGCCTCACCCCTTCCAGTTTAGGTTACTTCAAATTTGCAAAGTTTGAAACAAACAAACTCAGACTGAAAATACACAGTGAAGTCTTCAATGCTGCAGAGGTTAAAAATAGGCTTTAAACCAGCTAATGTCAGCATCAGCATAAAAGAAAGGACACCCTGACAGCTCTAATTATTACATTCTCTTGTTTTGCACTTCTGAAGAGCAGCAATTAAATCCCGGCTTGGGCTTATAAGGAAAAAGTAAGTGCTCTGCACCTGCAAAACTGATTCTATTACATTGGAGGATTTCAGCTCCCCAAAGCACATTATCCAGGGCAGCCTGCAGAACAAAACGCGGCCGGCGGAGGAGCTTGCTGCTACCTCCCTGCTCTAGCAACCGAGTTATTTTGCAGCCAGTTCACGGGAAAGAACACTAATAATGGAAACATCTCCTCTCGCGCTTTGCTGTATGTATTTATTTAAGAGAGAGCTCACCATTTCTGGACAAAACGCTCACAGACCACGTATGTCTGCAATGCCTGAAACTGCCATATGGCGATAAGAGCATTTTGCTCATAACCGTTTTTATTGCAGCAGCCTCTGGGGACCTGAACTAGGTCACTTTCCCATCAAGGCTCACTACGAACCGTTAAATAAGTGGTGCAAGCAGGGCCCTTTAAGCATCTTTTATAAAAGAGCTATTTTGTTGATTAGAAAGGTAAGGAGAGGCAAGCACCACGGTTTACGAAACCTATTTTCTGTGACTCATAAATATTAATTTTTGACGTTCAATAATCTAATTGAGTTTAGTGTTTGCAGCTGTTCCCTCATCAGCAACGCTAACGAGGGTCTCATTTATTCTGATTACCTGGCTTTGGGAAATCTGCTGGCAGCACCCACCCAGAGACCTCTGCTCTTTGTCACACCTGGCTGGGCTCTGGTTTCCCTGGATATCTCTGTGCCCTGGGGCAGAGGAGGGTCTCACCAATCGACCTGGAGGGTGCAGCAGCCTCACTTCCTTGGGAAATTCACCTTCGTGCTCAATTCCAGGCTTGTACTGAGTAAAGATGGGTTGCAAAACAACAGAAACACCCCACAAACGTTCCTGTAGATCCACTTCCAGCAACGACAAAAGGTAAAAAGGTAAATCCTGAAGCACTTCACTAAAAAACCCTGGGCAGTGAGGTTGGGGAGCCCAGGCCGGGTGCACCCAGCCCACGGGGACAGGGGTCAGCGGGGTGGCACTTGTGTGCCCTAGGTTCAAGAGGCACGTGCCCCAAGCAATGAAGTGAGAGCAAAGCCAGGCCTCTCCATGGAAAATAAACTTTTAATCTGCATGAAAGCATATTCATTTTTTTTTTCTAATGTAAACCAGTTCTGACCAAGAGCGCTTGACCAGCCTCTGGGTGACTAAGTGGGAATTCAGTTCACGCAGCGAGGGCAGGCACCATCTGGGGAGCCAGGAGAAGAAAGGCGCAGTGTTTCCATAAAGCCAGTGGAAAAAATATAGCTGGGAACATTTTTCTGGCAGAAAGCGTTCACTCCTGGAAGCAAAACGCTGATAGTCGAGGAGAAAGCTGAGCTCACAGAGCCAGCGCTCCCCTCCCAGGGCCACCTGCACATCGTCCTGTGCGGGAGCAGCACGGGGACACCAGCACCAGCGTCTCCTTGCTCTATCCCAGCACCCACTAACACCTTCCCAGAGATCTCGGTGGTGACCCAAGGCCCTCAGATCTTGTTACGGAGGTAGATTAATTCCATCAGTCCTGCCCCAAGATGGGGGATGCTGCAGAAGGGGAGCTGTTCCCCCTAACAGCCCCGCTGTGCTGGCACGCTGGCACAGAGCCTGCCTGAGGCAGGCAGAACTCTGCTGGAAGCATTTTCTACTCTGCTTCAAGTATTTTCCTCATCTTTTTCAGGACTGAGGAAAGGACTGAACGTGCCCTAGTGCCCAGGAGGCTTTCCCAGCTCTACCAATTGTTGTAGCAGGAGACATTCCCTCTCTCCAAGCCTGGCTTTTCTTCTGCCCACACTTCATCATGGCTACAACAAGCACAACTTCCAAGTACTTTGCTTACTATGAACACACAAAAATTACATAGGAAAGCTACCTCTATTCCAGGCGTTTTAAATTTATTCCTAACTTTACAGGTCTTTAAAGCTTTCAATGCCACTTATCAGTCTGGGAAAGAACGAATTACCTCCCACTAAGCTCACTGTGCTCCACAAAAATGCTGCATCTCGACACAGCCCTCTGTTGCTGCCTCATAACGGAGCAAAATGATGTGATAATGCCCTTGCAGGGTACTTCATCATGGCAATAATGTCACACGAGATAACTCTCGGGTGTGCTTCTGGTGTCTGTCTTTACTCCGAGCCAGGAGTTTATCTGCTGGTTGCAAGGGCCGAGCACAGAGCGGCATAGCTGGAGGTGTGCGTCACGCACGGCCCCGCTCCTGGGAAAGCCTCGCATTCCTCACGCCAAGCCAACAACTTGCCATCACTGCTCCGACCTGCTGCTGGGCTGCGGCACGGCCACACACAGCAGGGTGAGCAGACAGGCTGCAAGCAGAGACACCAGGAGCTGCTTCGGGCATGCCACCGTGCGCTTGGCCGGCACGCCGCTGCAGGGAGAGGTTTAGAGCACTTTGTCCCCCCCAGCCACAAATTCAAGGAATGAGCTGGCCGTGGCTTCTAAAGATGCCATTTCCATGCTTACACACTGCCCCATCCCAGCCAGAAAAGGAAGTCAGGTCAGGTAGGGTTAGCTCGTGAAGCAGAGCGAAGCACACACACCAAAACCCAGGAAGATGAGAGCAGCAGCTCTGCCTGCCCTTGCCCCGTGATCCCAGCTTTGGGTGCTGCTCTCATCCAGAGATTTGCTGCTGCCCAGCAAAGCGCTAAGCACCCCAATGCAAACACAGCTGGCGTAATTTGGCCCCGAACAATGCAAAGTAGCTCTGACTTGCACATTTTTCTGGGTGTAAAACATCTGCTCTATTTTTTAAGCCTGGTGTTTGCTCTGACAGAGCTCCTCTATACTCCTGAAATACCTTTCATACCCAACGGCTGTGTTACAAGAGCCTTGTGTGCCCTATGCACTTACCAATTCCAGGTAGATCGCTTGTGTGGTGAGACAGGGCTGGAAGTTACAGCAAGTCCTGAAGGATGGTCTTTTTTTGGCAGGGCTCAGGAGCCGGCTCAGCACATTCCCATATTCTGCTTCGTCTAAAAATAATAAACCCTGAAACGAGCGGCTGAGATGATCCGTGCTGAGCACACCCAGCATACTGCCACTGCCTGGCTCCTAAGCAGGGGGGACAAACACTGCCCACAGGACAGATGCCACCCACGTGCCCTGAAAACCTTACTTTGTGGTGTTTGGGGCCTGTATGGGGCCAAGCATCGCCACCTTTGCCTGGTCTCACTCCCAGGCATGGCAAGGAGGGGATGAGAAACCTGCAAGCCCCCTGCGAGCCACAGCCCATACCCATTTTCCTCCGTTTTGGGGTCACACTGGTTGCCGACACGCACGCTGTGGGTGCTGCCAGTCGAGGGTTTGGGCCCCCGCAGCCAAGGCCTGGAGCTTACTGGAAAGAAGCGTTCCAAGAGCACTTTCTCTGCTCAGCCGGCGTTACTCACATCTGCTGACAAAACCACAGCGGCCTAACTTCTGGTTTTTCAGTCCCACGCAACGGCAGAGGTCGGAAGGGCCTCCATCCGCTCCAACCCCCGTGAGCCCACCTCAGGGCATGGCCACACAGGGGCTGGAGCGGGCCCACGGCGGGAGCTGGGCTCATCCCAAATCCCGGCAGACAGAGCTCAGCCCTGCACTGTCAGAACCAAAAGGCCCTTCACGCCCTGCTCCCTTTTTAGATTTCATTTTGGAGTGAGAATGTTATCTTTGAATGGGGACCGACAAAGCCAGGTGTGACAGGATACTGATCCACAGCTCCAACAGCTCCTGCATGCAGCGCCACCACCAAGAGGACATTGCTCCATCATAAGCGTCAGCAGAGGCCTGGTTATGGCAATTTCATTTTGAACTCTAAGAGAAGCAATGAGCACCAACAAGGTCCTTCTGAAGGCACAGTGGCCCATTCAGTCCCCTCTGTTAGGAGGAGGCCCTCCTCCTGGCCTTCAAGTTGGGATTCCGTCCCTCAGAAAGCCACCCTCGGCACCTCCAGGTCAAACTACAGCTCCCAAAGCCACCCCGTCTGCCGGGGCACAGCCGTGGGCAGCGAAAGCTGTGCACAAACTGCTGCAGTGAGGAGAGGAGGAATGGGTGCTGGCTTTGCCACCAACCCCGCTGAACCTCCAGCACCTCCACCAGGTCACCACCACGCTCCAGTAACTGGCTGTAAATTGAAGGCTTTCGGTAAAAACAAGGGCTATCAATTTTTAATGCTCTGCTATAGCAGCGACTCTATCTGAATTCCAGGAGACATTCTTCAATCTAGGAGCCTCATCTGCTGCCCACGACTTTTCAATCTGCTGCTGCAGGACAGGTACAGCCTCGCCTCGCTGCTACCAAAAGTGGCAAGGAAGGGATTGCTCTCTCCTTCAGCAGCTATCCCACTCATGGTCCCTTCTGTCCATCCGTTTCTTGCAAATAAACAACTCAACGCACTCCAGGATTCTCCCATCCGAATAAGAGAAAACAGCGCTTCATTACAGTGATTTGCTCCCGGATTCCTGCAGCAGTTAGTGCACAGGCACAGTGCTTGTAAGAGAAAACGGACCCAATAAGCTCCGTCCCGGGTGTTCGGCCAGACAAACAGCATCTTTCAGAGCTATGCTGAAAAAGGACTCTGTGTCTCTCGCAGAAAGCAGCCCGCGGTGCCGCAGGTATGAATGGCACGGGGTCAGGGCTGGTGACACACTTGTGCCAGAAACTGCCCAGCTGGGAGCCCCGCTCTGAATTAGCTCCTTTCTGTGGCCTCAGGCAGCCCGTTAACCTCATTACCTCAAATTCCCCGTCTGTGACCAGGGATAACAACGCTCACTGAGCTGCCTCAAAAGGGGAGGGGGCTTGTGAAGATTAGTTAAGATCTGCTGGTTAATTAGCGGGTGAAGCGCTGAGCAACAGAGCCACGGTATGTCGGGGCTGGGAAGCAAAGCGCTGAGCCGCATGGGGCGAGGGCTCCCGCAAAGGACAGAGCCTTGGTGCCTGTGCTAGGAAATGCTCACGCTACCTACCCCCTGGGGACAGCTCTAGCCCCGTTGCCCGCATGCCCCAAGGATGTGCCCAGAGCTCCGTGTTGCCCACCGGGCAGCTCCCTAGGGGCACAAGAGGACGGGCTGGGGACCACGTGTTTGGCACCAATGGTTCCAGAGGTGGAGTGAAGTGAGCAACGTGTGGTGTTCATGGGGTTGCTGTGAGCCAAGGGTAGCACGGAAAGGCCAGCAGATCATACTGAAAATATGCGGCACCGCAGGAACATTCAGCTTTTCAGTCCTAGTCCTGGGCTTTAACCACATAGATCAGCACCTATTCAAGCTACAGCCCACTGGGCATTATCTGACTAATCCCTGCAGCAAGGAAACCCCAAAAGCTCAGTTTTCCACAAACAAAGGCTTCTCAAGACTGCCAGTCAATTGCTTAAACAGCAAAATAAAATCACAAGGACTCACTACTGAAATTCCTTTCAGAAAGATGCCCAGTTCGTTACCAAACCACTGCAGCCCAGTCATCCTAAACCCATCAGCATGGCACAAAATGAATCATCTCAGGAAATGCCAGGAGCTCCTCTGTCACCAGCCACAAAGGCAAGGCCAGATTTTGCTCCAGACAAAAGAAAAACATTGGCTAATGTGACATGGACCAGACCAGTCACTGGCCATGAGGTAGAAGAAAAATCAAGACAACCTGCCAGATTTGTTCATATCACTGACACAGAAGCGGAGATGTTGTTCTTTATCGTGCCGCTGTGCAGAAATGTCCCACTTCCCTCCTTACCGCTGCCTCACAGAGCACACACAGAGCGCTCCTCCAGAAGTAAATTATTTAGGATCTCATCTCAGCAAGTTACTGACACTTATTTGCGGGGAGCAACACAGCTCACCCTGGGATTTAAACTAACAGCAAGGAAATGGTGCCTCGCCGACTCCAGCTCCAGCAGACGAGCAGAGGAAGGGCACACCACGAAACCAGCACCAGCACGGCCGGATGCAGGAGACTCTTGGCGTGGCTGCTTTCATGTAGGGAAAGGTAAATAAGAGAAAACACGGGGCCAAAGCAGCACAGCTTCTGCTTGCCCGACTGCACTCTTTTTAAAACTCCAGACTCACAGATAAGACCCTGGCAGAGCCCCCAGCGGCACTGACGGAGGCCCGCGTACCCCTGAAATGTTTATCAAGATGGTTTCAAGTCTCAGGCATGCAAACCCTGCATGGAAAAGCCCGTGCTAGGAGCTGGCAGCCCCAGCTGGCAGCACACACAACCTGATACCCTGACCCCGACTCGGTCTGCCTTGTAAGTGAATCAAAGGGGTGCTGTAATTAATAAGACTACAATGAAATCAGATCAACCTGAGCCTCCTGTGAAACAGAACTTTCACCTCTCCAGACTGCAGGCAAACCTCTCCACTACAACCTAACTCACTCAGGGCTATAAAGAACTGAGGCAGGGGGGAAAAAATGTGAGAGCTGTCAGTAAATTCAGATCTTCAGCCATCAAAATGAGGCTGTAATTCTTTTCAAGAAATGCTTTCTCAAGAACCAGTCTGAGAATTAAAAATAGCTGCCAAGTTCACCTAGCTCCATCCCTGTATCCTTTTATCTTCCTCAGCACTAAATCCAGGAGTGGAATCCGGCTCAGCAAGCGGTTGCTGAAGCTGCCCTCAATCCTCCCCAGGCCAGGCAGGGCTGCTGCAGGGGCATGGCTTGTCCTGGGTGCCTCGGCTGAGTGGCTCGGAGGGACTCGCCGCTGCGCTGCTCTCCCCAGGGGGGACATCTGCAGGAGTGGCTTACTTGAAAGAGGAAGTTCTCTGCAATCCTTTCCATTTTTATGTATGTCTCAAAGGTGTTTACGTTAAGGAGTTAAAGATAAGATGCATTTTGAGTCCAGAAACATTCCTTTTCTTTTTTTTTCCTTTAAAATAATAATTTAAAAAAGGGATCCACTTATAAAGCCAAAGAACCCTTTGTACGTGTGCTTTGTTCTCCACCATCGCTGGAGCCTGGTAGCCAACAAACTCATGCTGAAGAGCGTATTTTTAAAACCTGCACTTTGCGAGGTTTTGGCAACATTTCCTTTTTCATCCAGACCTTATCACAATTATTTTTCTGTTTCTGCTCAAGACCAGCTTATCACAACAGTTTCCATCAGGAACTAACCCTAAAGACGATTTTTGGAAGTCAAGCGATGCCACGGGCGAACTGCTGTCTCCTGAGAGAGAGAATCCACCCAGAGCTCCACAAAGCTCACAGTTTGAGCACCAGCTGCATGAATTAGAGTGATAAAAAATAAAAAGAATCCATACAAGGCTGCATGTTCAGATGGTAGCCACCCAGTACCAGAAGCCCTTCTACAACACGTGCAGAAGTTCAGCTCTCAGCTATTACTACAGGGAGTTACACTGGGCTGATTTCCTGATGCCTGGCTGCTTCCACGCACACCCATCACCCTGTTAGGTCCACAATATGTTGAGTCAAGATCTCTCCTAACCAGCAGCCAAACACAAGCCAACGCACGGCACAGCCGTCAGCCTCAAGCATGACTGGGACAACACAGTTTGAGGTACCATGCCAGAGACAGCTCTGACCTGCCCCCCAGTGATGCCCACCACAGCCCTAATGAAGATGTACATTTAAGATAGTTCCTTTTCGATCTCCTCATCTGTTACACGTAACAATCCCCAAGTGTTTTGGGACAGTTGGTGCCCATTAGAGTTGAGGGCGAAGGGCAGCCGATCATGACCTCGCGTTGCTCCGGGCTCCTACCACCTCCCCTTCCCATGACCCAGTTCCACGCGGCACAACTGGATTACAGCTCCCATTGATCCCCTTGGGTTTCTTGCTCAGATTTTGCTGGCGAAGCAATGGAAGAGGTCATCCGTCTTTGCTGGGAGTGCTGAGGCAGCTCCGTACCTGCTGAAGAGTGAAGCTTATCTCCTTGGAGCTCGCTGCTAGTAGCCAGGAGCCAGACAGCAAAAATACCCTGGAACTGTTAAAAAAGGGAAGTGTGACAAACAAGATGTGTTCCTCGATACACGGAGCACCGTCCCAGTCTGTGCTCCCAAGGCTCAAAGCAAGGGCTGCCAGTACACGCTGCTGACAATATGCTATATTATCTCTACGCTGCAGTCCACGCGAGCATCCATCACCGAGATGCTGATGATGTGCTGAAGGACAGACATTTATTGTCCGCAGCAGATACCCACCACAGCTGAAGCTTCTGTAATTACTGTTTCTTAAGAGAAAATGGAAGATTTATTGCTCGCATAATAGTCAATGAAGGTCTTTTCTTGAGCAGAAGAGTGGTTTACTTACAGGCATTCGTCTGTAGGTCACATTGTATTACCCGCGATAACATTGTTTAATTTTTTCAAGCGGTGATCTTGGTAATGTGGGGATGCTCCAGCTGTAATTAAAAGCACAGAGGCTACTGGTACGCTGCTGTGCCTTCCCCAGGCACCCCGGTGCAGAGGTACCGCGAGGACTCTCACTTCCTACCCAGACAGTTGCAGGCTGTATTTCTTCAAATTATGAAACCATAGGCAGGGAGGATTTATATTCTGTTGTTGGCTAAAGGTCCGCAGCTGAGATCAAAGCAGTTAGCTGTAGCTGCAAAGAGAAGGTTGGAAAACAAATCCTAATTTATCAGCGGGGATTTTGTTCCCTCGTAAAGTATGTACCATCCACAGCAGGCAGATGAGGCAGGAAGGCAGGACAAAAAAAAAACATCATTAGAGAAGTTACCCTTATTCACAGATTTGCCATTTTAGCTACGTTAGAAATGCTGAACACAAGGTAAAATCTCCAGTCTGTGTCATTACGTGCCTTCCTTTAAAAAAAAAAAAAAAGAAGTTTTAAATGAAGAACAGCGCTTGAACACTACATCACAGGATCCCACAACTTTTCTTCCATCTCTCCATCGTTCTCTTCCTCCCAGCTTCTTGCTAAAGCTGAGACCGGACAGTTCCAGACTGGTAGAAACGCCAGGAGAACGTGGCAGAGGAGGACCACAAGATCCAACGACTACAGACCGAAGGCAAAGTCTGATGGAAAATAAAGCCCATTAAGTGAGAGCGAGCACCAGCAGGGCCTGATGGAAGCGCAGCAGACCTGCTGCTGCTCAAAGGCTTCACACCAAGCACCACAGAACACACGATGCCATCCTCCTGCTCGTGGTGTGAGCTCCCGCAGCTCTTGTTTTACGGAGCGAGCCCCCAGCCGCAGGATGATGGGCACCACTCAGAGCATTCACCTTCGATTACGGCCGGTGGACATTTAGCCCCCGGTTTCCTTTTCCGTCTTTACCACCAGAAAGGCATCCTCCCTGCACGCAACAAGTCATGTTGAAAGAAGTTGCTGCAAGCTATTACCAAATGGTCCAACAAGCTTACAGAGCTGTGCCCCCTTGTTTACGCTCCTGAATCCTAATTACTGGATTTAATTCTCAGTTCAGAGGCCCAGGAGGCACCCAGCCACCATGCCAGCACTGGAGGCGGAGACCTACCTCATGGCAACTCCACAGCAGTACTTCAGGGTTATAACACCCACTGAGTCATTAAAGCCCTCCGTTGTCATTCCTAAAGCGTGGAAATGAATCCTAACCTTACAAAAATGGATAGAAAACGACCAGCACAGCCAGCCCCAAGCACTGCCAATGATGGGCATCAAGCACAGAGTCTTTGTCCTCGCTGCCCCCATTCATCACCAGCCTTTGCTGCTCCAATCCATCCCTCCTGTTCTCCGAGGTTCGCTGCATGACATCCTGGATGCAGGCCAAGCCTCTTGAAGAATGACTTACTGTGCTGGGGCTCTCACTCCTCCTCCCAGCATGACCTGAAGACACGCTCCGATTCACGTGCCTGCTACGGCAGAGCCTCGCCAGACCTCCTGCCTCGGACCGGGAACATCTGCCCCCAGCCCCATCTGAGGAGCAACAGCCCCACTGTGATACACACCAGGCCACCACAGATCTCCAGGGTTTGTTTGCCATCAAAGCAGCCCCCTTGTTCAGCCTGGTTTTCCCTTCAGGAGCGCGGGTGCTCGTTCTGGTGGTGATGTATCCACGGTATTTCTGTGACACCAGGGGTGTGCGTGTGTGTCCTGTTAACTGGCCTCGAGGAAGTCCTTCTGAAGTCATCAAGTGTCTGCTCCGCTGACTCATTCTGGTTATCCCACCCACATTACCCACTGGCCTTGGGCTGCTCTGCTGCACGTCAAACAGACTTGGTAATAAGTATTTAGTGTTACAAATAAAACAATTCTGACTGTGGGGCTACGAAGCAGAGGGGCTGAGCTCTGCCCTCACTGCAGCTATCGAGTTGGAAGGACTTGCTCCAAGCCAAGAAGCCTCAGGCAGCCAGGAGCTGTTATCCCCAGCTCCGGTCCCACACTGTGCACGACTGTCCACAAGCTGTGGTGTTTGCCGAGTGCTGCAAAGGCCTCCAAACCTAAGCTCCAGGGGAAAAAAAAAAACATTAAAAAAATGTGTTTGCCAGCACTTACCAAGGGGAGGGGAGATGAAACCACAACACAGAGGTTATCTAAAGCCTCCAAGGCACAACCCTCCACAGCAGGACTGCACCCAGCCAGGTATGCCACATCAACGGCTCTGGGACAGCGAGGGCTTTCAGTGCGGATCGGCCGAGAACTCCCACATAACTACTCCCAGGGATTTCAGTAACATTAACACAGTGTTGCTCCCACCATTCCCAAATACTTGGCTATTCAGCAACCAAAGCCACCAGCTTCCCCCTGCCCCATCCTCAGGGACATCAGGGAGTCCCAAGCTGCCAAAACTAACAAGAGGGGGCTAAACTATCGCTAGCTCGATAAATGCAACCCAGGTACAAATAGCAAACTCCAGCCTGACTCTCAGGACTGCAACAGGCCGCTGCATTCGTGCTACAGACTCCACAAATGCCTCGGCACAGCTGGGGCCCTGCTCCTCCTCTGCATGCAGGAGCCCACACCTATAAAACAAGCATCCAAATGATTTTTATTTGTGCTTCTTCCTGGATGATCGAAGTGAATCACACAAACGAGGGGCACTGCAGGGCAATCCACCTGCTTGCTCAGACACCATGACACCAGTTTGATCTCTCATGGAAGCTTTCAGAAGAATTTAGGTGTTGCATTAATTTTTTGGACTGTCCTGAATTCCCATTGGTGAACCTAACATGGGAACTTGGTCATTGCTTAAGCAGTTCTCTAATGAAGAATAAGATAATAAATAAATAGGGCAAAGAGAAAATGCATCTATCACATCTTTGACAACCTCAATCACGTAGGCTAAACGGGTGAGAATAAAGAACAGTATTTGCCCTTTTTACCCAAGCCTAGCATTAAAAAGGCAGGATATATTCCTGACTACGAGACTCTATGAATGAAAAAATGGCAGAGTCAATAAAATGTGAAGTAAACCTAATTCATTTTTACTATATGACCTACTTTCAGCAGGTTTTGATTCACATGAGCGGCTAGAGCTTCAAGGTGGTGATTCTGCAAGGTCTGTTCATTAAAGTCATTCTGTTCTTTATGGCTTTCAGCTCCAAGGGATAACAAAACACATTTCTGCTATAGGCATTCTCCAAAAAGGACCCATCGGCACCAATCTCGCAGCAACCTGGGAAGAAAAGGCCACGAATGCAAATGCTGGCCCAGAGATGAAGGAAGATCCGAATGAAGGAAGTTAATTGCTTTAGGTAACGCAGCCTTGCTGTCTTCCCAGGCTTGCTCCATCACCCCAGAGCTGGGCAGGGATGGGGGTGATGGTCCCCATCACACTGCAGCAGTCACTCAGCTGCTGGCACAGGGGCACCCCAGTTGGGTGCAAGGAGGAGAAGCAGGACCCCAGCATGGGGGCAGCCATGCTTGCAGAAATAACCCCTCCACCTTCCCACGCCGTGCTCTCTCCTAGCCGACCGCTCTTGGGTTATTTATACAACCCCGACGGCTTAAAAATGACTTTCTTCCCGCCTCTTGTCTCCATAGAAAAAAGGAATTTGAAATAATCTGCTGGCTTTCTGTTCTCCATCACACTTAACTAGTCCTGGAGCAGCAATGGGGAGTGATTCTTATACAAAATACTGCAGAACTTTCTGCTTTCCCTCCAGCACCATCTCCCCATCCCCACAGCAGCACCATTGGCAGGGTGTGCTCCACCACCACCATGCCCAGAACCCACCCAGACCCCACCACCTGCCCAACAGAGGAGGATGCCTTCCTCTCTGTATGTTCATCCCTGCCTTATGCACCTATGCAGTCTTGTTAGAGAAAAAATATGTCATTTTGTCTCCTGGCCATGTGGCGGCCAAACAAACCTCCAGTAAAATAATGGGGAGCACAGCTTGGATCAGGCTCGTAGGCACAAACACCCCCACAGCACTCACTCTTAGACACCCAAGCAGCCCCAGCTGATTTCTGAAGGGCTGTCCATATGCTTAGGCTGAGCATGTAAATCACTAACACGGGTGAGACAGAGCTAGTAGTTGTTAAATAACCGTAACACATGTGACAGAGGTGGTCTCCTTCCTGAGGGAATCCCAAAATGGGTGCCTCACCGCTACACAGCCCCAAATTCCTAAAAGTATGGGGAGCTCAAGTTAAAAGACAGAGACTGCAAGCACATACCTTGTTCTGTTCAAAATAAATACGTGTTTTGATAATCTTGACAAGCCAATCCTAACACTGGGGTAGTGCTCAAGGTAGTACCCATACCAGGCTCCTCTCCCAAGGCATAGCAGTAACCTTGTTGAAGACCCTGCCCTTGCATCCACATTGCTCCCTGGCCGTTCTGCAGCGGGGCAGAGGTTGCTTACAGGCCTCTCAGGAAGGAAGAACAGTCTGCCAAAATAACAGCAGTTAGGAAACAAGCAGCTCATTCCTGTGCTCTCGAGTCGCGGCCTAGCAGACCAGGGCTCGGTCCCCTCAGCAGGCCTTGCCCATTAGCAGGCCCGCCAAGAGGGCTCCCACATTGCTCCCAGAGCACAAGTGCTTGGCCTCGGGCCACCACACAGAGGCAGGGAAAGACATTTTGTTGAGAAAGGGGAGACTGGAAGAGATCTCATTATCTGTCCTCATGCCGAGGTACAGGAGCTGGCTGGGAAACAAGCAGCTCCCGCTACAGAGAAAACATTACAAAGATAGAAAGAAGAGCCCCAGAATGGGAACCAAAGCACGAGACCAGTGCACATCTCCAAGGTTGTTACTGCAAGTATACACACATCCTGGGATGAGACCAAAACCAAACCAAACAGAAAATAAAAATAAAAATAAAATAAAATAAAATGTTATTTTCTTTCTGCCAGGATATCAGGAAACCATCATATTGAATGAGGGGCTATAAGAGCTTTTGTCCCCCATCATCAAAGCAAAGGATCTTGGAGAAAATGTCCTTCCTGCAAATAGGGGAAAAATCATTTCCATGGAAACTTTCAAACCAGGTTGAGCCTGGAGACTGAAGCAGTAAACCCTGGAAAGCTCAGCTGAATAAAACAGCGTGCAGTGTTCAGATGGAGCTGAAACTTGACCTTCAAGCCTGGCCTGGCTAACACCAGCCCTGTCAGACAGGAGATAAAATGAAAGCAAGAAGTCCTGCCTCGTGCCTTGGTGTTGTGATGGACACAAACACCCCTGGGTGCCAGCAGTCAGCATGTATAAGACTTCATAGTATACAGCTACACAGATGCGTATCATCCATATTTTGGATGTAGTTGGGGGTTTATTCACAAAGAGTTGCTAGTCACCTCACAGGAAATGTGAAGAGGCTGTGGAACAGGCCGCAGAATACTTCCCCAGCTTCCCTCAAAAATACTTAAATCTACCCAATTTCTCTATTTTAAGGCCTTCTTTGTGACTTTTTCTAAAAGGTACAAAAATAATCAGTTACAACGAAAGCACTTCTTAAAAGAGGGAAGTGTAAATACAGCAAGAACAGTGTCAGTGCTTCTACAAACTGGCAATAAGGACGGGCGGCACAAGCAGCAGGAGGATCTATCCTGCCTGGCTCTGGGCACCCTCCTCAGCACCACTGCTGTTACCCCCAGACCCCACAAAGGACAACACCTCTGCAAGGGCTCAGACCTGACCAAACACAGGCAGCGATGCTGCAGAGCTGCGTGCACATCAGGAGAGGAGCAGCATGAGTCACGGCACTGCGCCAGCGCTGCCCCTGCCCTCCTGCCTCTCATTTATCAAGCCTTCCATTTTCTTTAGAAAAAAAAAAAATATATATATATATATATATTTCTTTCCCCTCCCTTTTTCAGCTCATGGTTTGTCTGCTAGCCGAAGTATCTTCTGATCAAGGGGATGGAGAGCGAAAGCTGGCGGGGATGCTGCCCCACGGCCTCCCGGGCTGCAGCCCCAGGATGTCACAAGGCCTCGTTATTTTCCAATCACTTGGTCATAGGGACTCCTTTAAGGAGGCTTGATAGTTCTTGTAGAGCTGCAGTAAAGCAGCAGGTTTTTAGTGTTTGATTCATGACATTGACCCAGGCTCTAAAAGCCTCTAATTTTTCCATTATCTCCCAGCCAAAGCCTGCCTGATGTCTCAAACCTCGCTAGTGGGTTCCTTTGTGCACTAACCTCTGGCACGGGTTTAAGACATTCTTTTCCTTGTCATTTCACCTTAATTATTATAGATTTTTTTTATTAAATCAAGTTCACAGAGCCAGCAAGACTAAATGCCCCCGCTGTGGCTCTCCAGCTGGTAGCTGTGGAACACAAACACATCCCGAAGAGGATGCGAGCAGGTTCAAGGCGTTCCTCCCAAGGCACCACAGCTCCCCCAGATCCTTGTGGCACAAGATCTATCTTCAGGACGAGGTCTGAAGCAGCAGCTTGCTCTGATCACTTCTTAAAAGTATCCCCCTGACTCTGTTATATGTAATTTAGTTCCTCAGCTGAGCCCAAACTGAGGGTTTTGAATCAAAATAACATTTGTTTTGAGTCCCCCTATTCTGCTTTCAAGAAGGCTTCTCCATCCTCTGCTGCTTAAGGCAAACCAATGTCTCTGTAGCATCTCAAACCTTGCAGTGACCACAGACAGATCTTGCTACCAAAAGGACCTCTCTCCTTGACACTACCCCATATTTGCACCACCAAAATTTCTTTAGAGGGTGGACCACTGGAAAGCTCGCTCCCCCCAGACGGGGGAGAAGGCCGTGTCCCCTCAATACTGAATGCTGAACTGAACATGTGCTGTCTTCTTTTTTTCAGTAGCTGTTTCTCTGCAATATTGACTCTGAAGCCAGCTTCTCCTTCCTTGGGGACTCAAGGTCAACTAGATCTTGGGGGAGATGGAAGGTGTCTGTTAAAGGACGGTTTGTGCATGGATGCGACATGGATCCCAGGTGAATGCAGTCATCTGGATACCTCAGTAAATTAGCAGGTGCTTACTGAACATACCCTGCAATCCTCACTTCCCTTAGCCTGTTTGTTAAATACATCATTTTCTACTTCAGCAGTGCCTCTGCTTTTCTGGGGAATCTGCTTTCTTTCATGGTCTTTGCTGCACTTCTATTCCTTTCGCTAGAATCGGCAGTACATCTTGTGGTAGCCCCTAATGGTGGGCATCAATAAAACATGCCCAGCCTTCCAAGTCCTTTGTTTTCCAGTCAAACATATATTTGCTTTCTCCCTTTCAGTACTGCTCTCCTCTAAGCCCCGGCCCAGCTGGGGGACCTCTCCATTACTGCTGCTCAGCTGACATCAGTTAGATGGATGTTGTGGGACCAGTCACCCCAGAGAGCTGCCTCCCTCCTCCATCATCCTGAGGTGCTTATCTATTACAAACATTTTCCTTCACAGCCCGGTGGCTGCTCTAACAAAACATCAACATCCCTATCCAATGCATTGTATTTGCTACCCGTTTTTAAGCACCTCAGCTTCGCACGATTATATGAGAAGCCTTCGTACCCGTTAAGGCCTGAAAGAACGAGTGCCAATGGCCTTTTGTAGGTTAATCCACAAGAGATCAAGAGAGTGCAAGACATTCTGTCTATTCAAATTACTCATTTTACAGTATAATAGTATGAATATTAATATTGTCCATTGAAAAAGTGTGTTAATTAGGACACTGGCAGCTTTCTGGACCACTGCCACCCAAAGTATGCACGTGGGGTACGTGACTATTCAAGCAGAGGTCCCAAATCACTGTCGAATTCCTCCAGCCTGCTAACAACAGCAAAGCACGCGATTCTGCTGCGAGAGCCAAACGGCCAAAATAATTAACGAGGAAACAACCTACAGAGGGTTAATGTTACTTATTTTTCCTCTACTAATGTCAGTTATTCCCCTTCCTAGAAAAACAGTATTTAACCAGACCGAAAATAATTTGCATAGCGCACATGTGCTAGCTGCTGGGAGGTTTTGAAGCAAACAGCACAAATGTCTCATTAATAACTAAGTGCCAGGAAATCCAGAAAGAATTTTGCACCAGAATCCTGAAAACCATGGTAGCTTATTTTTCTGATGTTTGCTTTAGGTTATAAACAGCCACTATGCTCCTTTGATAAAACTGGTTTGAGTAGGTCAGCAGCTGGAGACGGCGAGGTTTGCTACGTACCGGAAGGGTGAACACCTGGGAGGTCGTTGTACTCCATATTCCGTATTTTTATGCAGGTAGAGCTTCCACAAGTTCAGCAGCAGGCCTGGTCACTGGTACATTAATAGCACATAGATAATCTTTAAAAGATGCAATATTTCCCCCTTCCAGCTTCTGTGTCTATTTTTATCCAACAGCTAGGGTGCACAATCTTAAGTGTAGTCTGCTGAGCTCAAGGTTAATCATCATTTTCTGCTAGCAAAATAAAAGGTCAGCTATGTACTGGGCACCAGTGAGGTCTCCAGCCGCCCAGGTGTTTACAGACCTGAGGACTCCAGCATCATCAGCACGTCTTGCTGCATGGGAAGCAAGCCTATGCACAAGCAACCCCAGCACACCACCACCAGCTCCCAGAACACCTGAGATCTGCAAACATATTTGTCTCCCACTATGGAATAAACCCTAGGCTTCTTGGATGTTTTTGCAGGACAGATATTTGCACTGAGGAGCCCAATTTGAATAGAAAACCGCAGGTTTTGTTTGGTTGTGGTGATTTCCCTAGGCAGAGGAGAAGCACCAGGTCCAAAGGACCTGGTGTGCACATGGACCTCCCCCGCTCTCCTTCAGGGGAGTTGTTTTTCTTTGGGGGTCACTCTAAGTTGGGAATATGAAGACAGGTTTCCACATCTGAGGCTACTGCCATGGCTATAAAGGGTCGAGTCCTTCTCCTCCTTGGAGAGGTTGCCAAAACGTATTTTCACAAACTGGCATTTCTCAGCACGGTGGGACTGACAGCACTTCCAGTATCTCCCTCTTCACAGTATTAAGAAATGCTACTTTTGGCTCATATCCACCAGCTAAGAGATCCAGTTTCTCTTAGGAACTCACTGCAGCATCTCCAGCAAAGCTTTCTGCCCCCATTACTGCATACTTGCAAACATCTGCCAAGACATGAGGACTTCATTCTCAGAAGCTCTCGGCGCCCTGACCCGCAGGGTATGTCAGCAAAAGGAAGAGGCCTGGCAGCACAGCTGAAGGTCAGCTCCCTTTCTGCCTCTATTTAAACTGGGGCATCTAAAATTAGAGCAGACTGTGAGCGTGGATGACCAGGGCCCGCAATACAGAAGACACCATGTGCACGCATGCATGGGGTGAGAGGTGCAAAACCAAACAATTTAGAGCTGCTGAAGATCATCAGTTGGAGGCGGCTACAGAAACCTCTAATAATTCCCCAGGTTACCGAGCTCTTTGGGGCTTAAATCTCTTCCTTGCAAGAGTTATCGTCTGTCACCCACCAAAAGCTAATCCTCTTTTTTTCTGACTTTGCCTCTATCTTCTCCCCCCCACCCCCAGCTCCGTGTGAGTGTAAAGCACCTTTAATCTTCATTTCAGATGCACTTTTCACGATGTTGCAGGTGCGTTATCTGCAGCTGACAGTATTCACCACCTATTTCTCCTTAAAGGACACTGCTTGACCTTGTAACAGCTTCCATGCCTCTAGTTTTAGACGCTGAGCATTTCTATTTGAATGGATCACAAGTAATCACTCTTCTGTATCCATTATTAGCAGAGAACCAGCTACCCAGAGAGCTACTGCTTTGGTTGTGGGTTTTTTTTTCCTCCAAATGCAGCATTTTTCCCAGGCAGAGACATATTATGGCAATTCAGACACTGACAACTGTGTAAATCACACCCAGGCAAAAGTTATTGATGACCTCATTCCGGCAAGGTATTATATGATCAGACTGCCCCACGGTATTTTGATCATCTGAGAGCCCTGAAATTGAAAGTCGCGAGCTCCATTTTGCTTGGGAATCTAACAAAAGGTTTTATCTGCAACAAAAGGCACTTGGAGCATTTCTCTTAAATTATCTTATTTCACACCAGCAGCAGCAAATACTTGTTTGCCTTTATTAATACGCTCTCCCTGCCCATAACCGTTCCCATTTTTCTAATTTTGAATTTAAATGCTTCCAAGTTATTGATCCCTTCTGCTAGAAATCTTTTATTCTGCTTTTATTAGTTCTTGTACACAGCCTAATTTCAGAGGGACGAGTGGTGCATCCAACATAACCACCCTCCTGGCAGACCTGTCTCCCGGGAGCTGACGTGATTAATATTTCCCATGCAACACGAATCACATTCTTCAGACCCAGCTTCTCCACACTGCCGGCGCTCCCTAAATTGGTATCCTCACATCTTTTATTAAATGATATAATTAGCTGATTCCTTCTCAAGTGCCTTCCAAAATAGGTTGTGAATGGTCACCAATAAGGGAACAAAAACCAACACTCAAGGCATTGAGGTACTCAAAGAGGAACCGATTTTCCTTGGCCGTGCCAAGTTTCAGCTAATACAGGCAGATGCAACGAATAAATAAAAATAAAACCACGAGTTAGCCATAAAGCAGAAGGGCTGCAGCCTGGATGCACGGCAGTGCTCTGCGTGCTGGGCGTGCTAACCCAGGCAAACCCATGTGTGGGGGGCACTCTGCAGCAAAGCTGGATTGAAATGATTCATAAAGCCCAAGCCAGCCCGCTTGATGAGAAACACACCACTTGAAGAAAGCCTCTCCTGGACCCCGGTGCCCCTCCTCAGGCAAAAACCTGTAACGTGAAACCCCCGTGCCCTGCACAATCCGGCATGAGAGCGTAGCAGCATGCATGGAAATCCATTTAACGCATGGCAGCCGGCGTGCAGAAATGCGCTGTCAGTGCCAGCTCTGCAAGGACAGAGCAGACCTCGGACCCGAATGCTGCTGCTGCTGCTTAACCCTGCAGACGAGGTTTCCACTACGACACCACCAGGCCCTCTCCTTCCCACTACAGCCTGGCTGAGCAGCTCATCCAACTCGGAGTACTCCGAACACACTGCAAATGTACCAGGTTCTCCATCCCTACAGACGCTGCTCCTTGTCAATAAAAACACCACCAGAGCGTGGTTCAGAGCATGGTTCAGCTGGCTTTTCGAAGGGTTGGCTTGCTGCTTGGCTGTTCCAGGACTCGAAGCAGATGCATTTTGTGTGCAACTGGTAGGGCTCACCCACAGGACGCTGCCCTTCAGCACCACAGATCACATTTGCTGCATTTCAGGCAGTTCCACGGTAAGGAACATTTGTGAAAAGTCCTGAAGTGCCTTTTTGTGTTCCATTTCAGAAGCCCGCTCCTCCAACAGAAGATTTCAATTTCCTCTTGCAAACTACCCCTTGGGTTCGCCTTATCGGCGTTCAGATACACAATTCACAATTCATCTGGAACAGGCTATTCACGGAAATTCTGCTGAAGCGGCTGTCTTCCTATTAGTTATGTGCAGAAGAAAGGCTTTGGCCTCGATCCTGGCCCTGCTGAATTCCAGTGCGAAAGAGAAGATCTCCGAAGCACGGGACATGAAGGCATTCCCACCCAGCACCCGCGGTCCTGCCGGCTTTGCCTGTAATAACAATTGCTCTAACAAAAGCAAGTCCAGCTGTATTTGCAGTTTCTCTTAAACGCTGATTGCTGATTACACGTGAGTTCCTACTGCCGTAAGACATGAAGACATGTTTCCAGCCTTTCATGCCGTCCGTAAGAGCTTCAAACTAAAGAGGTTTTTATCTGCCAGGCTGCGAGGGAGGAGGTCGGCTGGAGACTTCTGAATGCTCAAGTTAGCCACTTAATGAGGCGGCGTATTCCCAACTAATGGCTTTGCTCAGGGACAAATTGCAACACCGAGAAGAGTATTAGCATAAAGACTTATCAAGTGGAAGACGTGCTGGAGCAGAAACATCCCATCTTTTCAAAAGGTGATGCAAAGCATCAAGAGAGCGTGGGATGGAGGGATTAAGGGGCTGCCCGTCTGTGCCTCCTCGCTGCCAGCACGGGGCTGACCCCGGAGCCTACCAGGAGAGGCGATGGCATTGCCCCAGCACGTCCCGTCACACGCTGCCACCACTGGAAGGTCACGCCACTGGTGAAGGCTCAGAGGATTTTTTCTTCTTTGTCATTCAGAGGCGGTGAAATATTAGGATTACACCTTTTAGGACCGAACACGGACAGCAATGCTGGAAAACACAGAGAGACCTGAGCAATCCACGAAAAAACGGGACTGTGACCAAGAACTTCCCATTGCAATAAATCACTTTTCCTTTTGCTCCTCAGAGTGATGCACACCAGCTAAATTCATGGCTGATGTAAGTGCAGGACTGCTCACCCCTGCCATGCCTCAGTTCTGACTCTCCACGGACGAATCCATCATGTCAAGTTTAAAGTTAAGGAAAAAAAAAGTCTGCTTAAATTTGCTTTCATTGTCATTGAGATTAACACGTTCAACCCATCCTCAGCAACAGCTCCTGAAAAACATTACTTTTTTCTTTACATGCAAACCAGCAGTGCCACACAAGCCGGCACGACCCAGCAGCCCTGGGTCCATCACAAGCCGGGTACAAGGCTGCAGCCACCCGATCAGGGAACTCACAGCTCCAGGAGTTATGTCCTCACCAAGAAAATCAGTGATAAATACACAGGGAGAAGGAGAGGCCTTGGACAAGCTCCAGGCTTTCCTTTCCAGCCCTCCATCCGGCACAGCAACCACTATCTGCCATTACAGCAGGGATTTGAGAGGAGGACCTGGATGAGAGCTCAGCATCAAAGGCTCCCACCCCACCCCATCCCAGGGCTCCCTGCAGACACCCCGTGGTCGTGCCCAGATGGAGGAACCACCCTGAAGTTCCCGCACCAACTGCACCACAGTCGTTTCAACGAAAACACAATGGCAACCTGCAAGGAAAGAATCACACCTTTTCACTAATGAGGAGGCATCCACGAGTTAATGTTTTTAATGTAGCAGTCGTACTGTTTAAGCCTGCTCTCATCTGATCTAGACACTACGAAGACAAACATAAAATATATTTCTTCACACTGACCCTGTTAATAACCACTTCTCAAGGGAGTCGAAGAACTGTAACGAGCTAACACTATCTGTTTATTTGGAATTCAATAGCTAGACTTATTAAAAGAAATATCCTGCCCAGCACTAGCTGCAGAAAACATCCATGGTGATGCGATGGAGCAGGAGCACGGGGCTGTGCCCGTTCCCCGCAGCAGGGGCGAAGGCTGAGCCCCGGCACGAGGAGCACGCTGCCAGGGGACGGTGCTTCTGCCTCCTGGTCTTTAATGCCCACGGAGAGCTAACAAAGCCCACACAGCTTCCAGAGCGGGGCTGTGGGCAGCTCTGAAAAATTACCTCTGGGAATCTAAAATCCAATTCTCTGCCCTTTATGCAAGTCTCTCCCCCCAGCAGCTCCCAGTTTTGAGCGTGCTGTGCGGGATTAGCTCCCTGCCCTCTCTCTGCCCCCGCACACACAGGTCACTTCAGCTACCGTTTGTGCTCAGATCCAGTTTTAAAGTGGATTAAAATAATAATAATATGATGCAGAAGGTTATTTGCATTGGAAACTCGCTGCCACGGGTTGCAAGCTCCCCTATAAAAGAGATGGGGCTGCAGAGGGCGAGGAAGGGTACGCGGCACCCACGCGGGGCACGGCATGTCGGTTATGCTGCAGGGCACAGCCTGCACCAGCAGACACCTCACACCTCTGCCCTGACCTAGCGGGGATCAGAAAGTCTTAGAAAATGAAGCATGGGGCACAAATAACCCCTGGGACGTCAATATCCGTGTCTCTGGTCAAGGCCAGCCAGGCAGGTGACTGGGGCAGGGACCAGCCACAGCTCGTGGGGCTGGCAGGCAGGGCCCAGACACGCTGCCCTTGCTCGGGACGCGCAGCACCGAGCCCCACGCAGGACCGTAATGAAGGCACAGGTTCCCCCCCCCATCCCTCTCCAACTAAGTGCTTTCTCTTTCTTACTTCTCTTTCCTCCTTTGTGAGAACCTGCACAACGCGCAGCACTGCTGGAAGCCCTGACCTCCTCCTCCTCCTCGGCTGCCCACGCCGAGGAGAGGGGTGGGATGGGGACAGGGACAGGAGCGAGGGCAGCGCCTTCGCTGGAGACGTGGGGATGGAGCCAGCTCCCAGCCACACTCTTCCACGAGCAAATTCAAATATAAGAACTTAAAATGACCTAAACAACAACAAAAAATGTTACACCAATCTGCCATTCTTATGTGAGGGAGGAAAAAAAAGAAAACAAAAACACAACATTTGGAAGCGGGCTATGTTTGCTTGGCACTTTCCATCTTTAGGTTCTTAGTGTAAAGGGCTTCCCAGGTAAGCCTAAGAATAAACTGCAGATTTCGAGAGCCACGCTTCTCTCTGTGGCGAGCTTTCAAGGCGCTCCCAGGAGATGCTGAGCTCCAACCGGCTCCCCTCCGGCACCGCTCTGCTTCAGGCCTTCAGCGCCAGCCGCAAGTCAGGCTGCACCCGAATCGGAAAAGATGCAAAAAAGGACAAGCAAGAAACATCAAAAACAAACACTGGCCACTGTGAAAGCCTCAGACATGCAGCCTGACCCAACCCCCAGGATCCTACTTTGCACTTTTCAGTGCTTTATGTTGTGTAGAGGAGTTTTCTGTTACCGGCGATGGCGGCCCTGTGCATCTTGCTGGGCAGCAGCCAAATTGGTGGTCTGGCTGCTTGGTTGGTGCTGTGGCTGCTGCATCAGCTCCCCTGGAACCAGCCTCATGCCTGAGTCTGTGCTTGCAGAACACGGTTAACAACTGCCCCTGACGCAGCACCTCCCTGCAAGCGGCCTCTGCTGCCCGCAGAGCACCCGCACTGCTCCTGATCTCAGGGGAGGGCTGGGGACAGGCAGGGCAGAGGAGGAGAAGTGATTCAGCAAAGGCCAGTGGAGAAGTTAGTAACCGCAGGGCTCAGCGCTAGGCTTCCTGGACGCTACACCAGGCTTAAATCATTAACCTGATACTCATTAAATACCATGAACGAGTCAACAACAACCACCAGCATGCGCTGGCTGCTTCTTCCAGCGAGATCTTCCTCATTCGCCTCCCTGCAGCCCAGGGTTACCATCAGATCAGCATATTCTAACAGGAAATTATTTTATAATCCACCCAGGCCTTGCAGCAACCAAACCTCACCCGCTGGCCGTGGCCATGCTGCTGTAACAAACTGCTCTACTCTGTTAGCGACCAGAGCTCTGCAAGCGTCAGGTTGGGAAGCTGCACCCCCCGAACAGGAGAGCCAGGCTTGCGCAGGGTACGCACCCAGCCCCCAAAAGCTGCCCATTTTCTGAGCATCTGGCTGCAGGGACATCCCCGGGAACAGCCCCGAAGCAAAAGGACTGAGCGATCCCCAGAGCAGCCCCAAAGCAAGGGCAGACACCTCTCTCATTCCTGTGGCCAAACGGTGCTTGATCAAGAGCTCTGCAGGGCGCCTGCCTGCACAGAGCATCCTCTAACCCCGGCGAGACAAGGAAAGGGCTCTCCTTCCCCCTGCGCCCACGCCTGGCGCCCGACCAGCCCCGCGAGGCCAGCCACCACGTCCCGCAGCGTGCCGCTGGCTTTGCTCGGCGTCTTCAAAGAGAGTTTTTTTTCCCCCATGCCACTGCAGCTATTTTCTTGCCTCGCGAGGCTGCGCAGTGCTGAGCGAAGCAGAGCGCGCAGCAGCGCGAGGAGAGCGGCCAGCGCCACGGGCACTGCGCCTGCCCTGCCCCGTCACGGGCTGCGGAGGGGACAGAGATGAAAGGGGGGGCAATAAATTAACGCAGGGACATTTGGAGTCACCTTTTGTACAGTGTAAGAAGCACCTTCCCCTTCCATTATTCAGCCGGCGAGAAGTTACCGTGACATATTGGTGTGTAGGTGTGTGGGGGCTGGCTCCTGCGGGGAGGGCGGGCGGGCGGAGGGTGCTCTGTGTGGTTCAGAGAAACGAAGCAGCACAAGATGTACCAGTTGCTCTGGTAACAAAGCCATTTTTTTTTTTTCTTCTTCCTAAGTGAAAGATCATTTTAAGCATTTTCCAGTTAAGACTTCCTTGTCCGTGTGGCCAAAAGCAGGCCCCATTTCAGAAACATACATGTGATTTGAGGCAGAAAGGGAATGGCTTTCTTTTCCGGAGGTAATCTACCATCACAGGGAAGCTGATAAATCGAGGTCACTGTTTTTCACCCTCTGATAAAGCCAGCATGCATTACCATACATCAGCGTGCCAGCCCAGTAAGAACCGACTAAAACAAAAACCATCCCACAGGCTGGTGGCCCCATGAGAAGGGGAGACCCCGGGGGGCTCCCCGAGGCAGGCAGCCATCCCAGCAGAAGCAAGGGCTCAGTACGTAATGCTGTGCCTGTAATGCAGAAGGATTACACAGCAGCTTGTCAGCCGTATGCTCGGTCACACAGCCCTCGTGTGACCTTGAGGACACAGCGCTGCCTTGTGGGGAGGGCGTCCCCCGGGCTGACCCCGTACCTGGACACAGGTGTGAAGGGTCCCAGCCACACCACAACCGCCTCGAGACCAGGGAAAGAAGAGCCCTGGGTGGGGCACATCTGATCCTTCCTGCTCCATCTGCTCTGCTTTCTGAGCAAGGCACAGACAAGGAGTTTTCCCATTTCAGTCCCATGGAGCAGGCCCCGAGTTGTTATTCGGAGAGCTGGGGAACGACCCAAATCAGAGGGTGCCGACACCCTGATATATTTGCCTCACCTGCAGCGACCATCCAAGGGACGGATACACCCACATACGCAGCAAAAGCAGGCTCTGAAGAAGAGGCCAGAACTGACAAGTGACCCAAAGCAAAGGATACGGTGCTAGACGAACACCTCTGGCTCCAGTTCAATGAAATGAACCAGGTGCTACAAGAAAGTGGGAAAAGACAAACACTTAATTCACCCCTTCGAACCCAACAGCCGTCTGCCGTGGGCCAGAGGTGCGGGGAGCTCGGGGCTCCGTGTTCCCCAGCAGCACAGGACGGCGGGTGCCGGTGTTGTGGGGCACCAGGGACCGCAGGACGGGCGCCCAGAGGAGAGGGGCAGCGGCAGCAGCCAGCCCGGGAGCAGCGCCTGCGGCTCGCGTGCGTGCAGCACGGCCTCTCGAGCAAGTCACAGCGGTCGGCCCTCAGCCATAAAAGCTGTGTACATAGCTAAGATTAATTCTTTACAGCAACAATCCGCAGGAAACGGTAATTTTGTGCAGCGTGGTAACTTCTTCCACTGGGCTAGAAGCAACAGTGATTAATTATCAAACTATTGACCGTCGGTCTTTCAGAAAGAGAGGCAACAAAAACAACTGATTATTAAAAACAATTAATGTCATTCTCGACTCAAGCTAATTATTTGAACTGCTTGTAATGACCTGGGAACCTGCAGAGTCTCTGTTCCCACCAGGGCTGAGCCAGACCATGGGCAGGCTGAACACGGAGCAAACCTGCACAGGAGTTCTTCTCTTACACCTCCCCTCCAAACAGCATAAAAGAGAAAAAAAGCAAGCCTTTCTTTAGCATATCCACCAGCTACTCATTCAGCAGGGGGACGCACAGCAGTGCTCAGGGAGCACACAAAGCTGGGGACATGCTGGGTACTGTGGAAGCACACAGACAGCACCGGGGAGGGCAGGACCACGTTATCCTGGCTCTTCTGGCACCTGCAGGCTCAGGGACACCATCCCCAGGAGGCAGCCACACGTGGCTTCTTGAATTTCAACATCTTCAAGTTTTTATTTACTGCACCAAACCTAGAAGCAAAAACCAGAACGAAAACTGGGCTTCAAACATAAGCTTCCAAAACGCTTGTCCTCCCAGCAAATGCTCCCATCTTGGCGCTCAGCGGCACAGCGATGGCTGGCGGGGACAGGGACACCCCACGGCCAGGCAGTAGCTGGTGGCACCCCACGGTGTCCCCAGTGCTGCTCCCTCTGCCACCCATGACGGCAGAGTAGAGCGCACAGGGACCATGGCCATGAGTCCCACACGCCCTGAACGAGAGCACAGAACGAGGCTGTAACAGCTTAGCGATTATGTGGCATTTCCCAGCTAATTAAACAATCAATAGTTATTGTGCAGCTATGGAGCCAGCCCATGGTGCCGTATCTTGTACCCTGTAAAATAAAGCCTCCCTCAAGCTGCAAATGGAGAGCCACATCCCGGGCACACCCAGCAAAGCCAGCACGCCTGGTGTCAGACTGGCATTAAAATCCTGCTGTGGCCACGCTGGGCACAACTTTGCTCCAGGAGTTTGCTCCCACCTTGCTGCATGTTGACAGGGGGCTCCCAGAGTGACCAAAACAGCTGCCTAAAAACATGGGGGGGTCCCTTTATTTCGTGACATATTCAGCGCACGATAACCAGCCCACCGAATGCCTTCCTCCAGTCTTGCACCAACCCGCGGGGAGGGTGTCAGCGAGGAATCTGGTGTTAGTTCCCTTTCAGCTCACGTGTTCACCGGTGGTCGGCCTGCCAGCAGTTGCAGCCCCGTCGGTGAGATTGATTCAGGCAGTCTAAGTATGCTCAGTATGCAAGGCCTTTTTGCTCTCTAAAAATCAGAGATAAACGGTAATAATAATATTTTGCAGCACAAAAAGCCTTCCCTCACACTTCCAGTAATGCTCTGAAGCGTTATCAAAAGTCTCTGCGACTTCTGCATTTAGAGTTTTGTTTCCAGTCATCAGCTACCTGCTAAAAACAGCAAGGCAACGGCTTAATTGCTGAAGTCCAGAGCACTGTCCCCTCTGCTAGCCATTTCTTTAAGCATTCAAAAAAAAATCCAGGAACGCAAAAATCCCGTGGCACAACAATGCCTCGCACTGGAGCGAGCAAGATCTTAGCCGTTTATCGAAGGCGATTTACAATCCGTACCATTAGATGCAGGATTATTAGAAAATAAAGCACAGCTTCCAATTCAATTAGAGAGATAAACCATCACCAGCGCGGCCTCTCATTAAAATAAAACCCAAGCTATCCGCAAGAGCTCGCTGAGGGGGGAACGTTCTCTCTACAGTTACTGCTGGTCATGGCCGGAGGGCGGGCAGGAGGACAGGTCCTGATGAGGACCTCTCCAGCCTTCGGCTCGCACCGATGTACAGCTCTGCGCCCTCCCCCTGGAGCTGTGCACCTCCACACCACGTCCTTCAAGCACTGGGGACCCCGAGCGGCCTTGCTGTTGACCTCTAAGCTGTCCAGAGGATGTGACTGCTTGGAGACCTTTTGCTCCTAGGTAAGGGCAACCTCAAACATGTTTTTTAGAAGGGAGCCAGCAGGTCTAAGCGTCTTGAAAACCGATCCATTTGTTTGGCTTTAAGAGATAAATACAGCGGTGGTATCTGGAGGAAAGGAATCGCAGAGATCTTATTTCCGTGCTAGGCTGTAGGGTGGGACACCATAAACAGTTATGTATGCTTTCTATCAAAGTCTTCTTCTGTTTATAAAGTGGATACAACTCCAAGACTTCAATTTAAGAGAACCTGAACTCAGCCTTAGCCTGAATTCCTACCTCAGCACTTACCAACTGGGCTTGGACAGCAGCTTTCCCCCCCCCAGCCACCACCCTGCCTGGCACTGCCAGCGAGTCAATCACACCGGGACACATTGCTCCGGCACATTAAAAACAGCAAAAAGGAAACTTCTTTGTACGAGAAGGAGAAAAAGAAACACTGAAGCATTCAGAAGATATTACCTCCCCAAAAGCCTACAGCTGAACGCTTCTGGACGGTTCTCCCTCCCTTTACGATCGTACCTGGAGGCACCAAACAAACCACTGCAACAGGAAACAGGCGCAGTGGAGCTGTGCGAAGAGCAGAGCCAACATCAGATAGTTTATTTCCCTTTTCTGCTTTCCACAAAAACATGACACTTTCAAAAGGCCAGTAAAGGTGCATAGTTTCCACTGATTGTTAGAAATATGCCTAAGTTAAAATTAGGTCACTCCCTGCCATTATTTTAGTGGCTGAGAAGAAAAACAGGTCCGAGCCCAGCTCCCGGGGCCGACCTCCGCGCACGAGAGTGGACAATGGCACCACGGACACCACCACCCTCCGGGGAACACAGCCCGGAGCGAGCACCAAGGGGAAGGCTCCCGGAATATAACCTTGGTAAGAAGGGGCTAGAGGGGGGGCTGTTTTCTTTCGTTTTCGACTTATTCCAGTTCAAAAATTGACACGTTTTCAACCCCAGAAGTTGCGGTTCACCCTCAGTTCACTTCAATCCTTCTATCGCGGAATTGATGGAATTAGCCCGCGGCAGCGGGAGGATGGGGAGACCAGGATCAGAACAAATAGCTCCTGACAGGTGGCTTTCTAAGCACCCTTTTCTCCTCTTCATTAGGGCCAGCTCGCTGTCTTGCGCTGCGTGACAGGCAAGGGCTGTGCCTTCCCACTGACCAAGGCAGAGCATGTGGATGTGTTCCTTTCTATTGTCAAAAGGGAACATGGGCAAGACAGGCAAATGGGATGTGTGTGTGCACACATGCACAAGTGCAGTGTAAATACAGATCTAGTGCCCACACCCACAAACCTTTGGAGAATGGGGCCCATGAGATTACTATCTGCCAGCAGACCTGAAATCCTCAGCAAGTTCCACATGCAACTTGCCAAGAAACATGTTTTCACCACACATTCAGCGCAGATAAGCCCAGACTCCAAAATAATTCAACCCCTGCTAACCCCACAAGAATGATCCACAGCAAAAACCCACCAAGATTACAAAATTCTGGAATCCCCTCAAGCTAAGAGGTGATCGGGACAGGTGATGTGCTTTAGCAACGGACGGACACTTTAAACGTTTCAAGAGGAAGCTCATGGCTTTATAATTTTGTTCTCCACGGTCTCCTTTGTACTCCCGTTTGGAGAGCTGCTGCCAGACGTCTGCAGGAGCTTGAAAGCAAACCTACCGAGCGCCGTGGTTTTCCTCCGGCAGCAGCTTTCTGCCAAGCAGCAAGCGGCAGCCAGCCTGCGTGCTACAGCCCCACGGTACCGGCACAGCACCAGCCTGAGCAGGGTCCTGGAGCACGATACAGCCCTTCTGAAGAGATTTATCTATGAAAGCACAGGCTCCCCACTCCCTCCCTCATCACGGAATCTATAAAAAGCAACTGGGGGGAGAGGCAAAGAGAGCAATCCATTTTTTAGTGGCAGCTTCAGAATTAGTACAAATTGCTATGGTTGGAGCTCCACGTGCTGTGCAGAGCTTGAGCACACAACGGAAAGCCCAAGTCCAGCGAGGTTTTTGTCAGGCCTGACACTGCTGGAACCTAACGAGGCTGCTGCGATGGGATGCTCCACGTTCAGCACACGGCCAAGGTGAGCAGGATCACTTCAGACACCGGCGTAGCCTTACCTTATAGACTTGCCCATACGTGCCATTGCCAACAAGCTCCACCAGCTCAAAGATTCCCGCAGGATCCTAGGAGAAAAGGAAGAAGAATCATTTAATAAGCTGTACTTCTAATTCTTCGAAAAAATAAGCATTCTATAAAGAGATCAACATTTTCTGACAAACATTTTGAACATTTTAAAGTTCTCCAACAGCCCAGGGATCGGAAGCATTGCAGTCACGTGGAGCCAGCGTTAATCCATCCCGTGTGGCGAGCCAGCCCCGTACCAGCCCCACCGGGCCAGGTCCCAGCAGCATCCTGGGGTCCTCAGGTCCCTGAGGCCTGGCCGTTAGCCTTCTGGCCTGTCCGATACACATAACAGGACACAAAGACCTGGAAACTGGCACCAAAGCACACCCAGAAGCCCTGCACACCCCTCCAACCCCGCTGGCCCCGCGGCGGTCACATACACACACGCACACGTAGCAGAGCACACACCGGCACTGCCCGAAGCCAACATTTGCTGCGAGGTATGAGGGAGGGGAGGGCTGAGGCTGGGGTTACCCGTGGGATCCCTGGCGGCACTCGGAGGCTCTGCGGGGTTTTGAATCACTTCTGCTCTGAAATGACTCGAGGTCCCAGGGAGCAAAGGCACCTGCGGTCTGACAGGACTCTGCCACGGGAGGAGGGAGAGCAGCCTTCAGAAGCATTCCTTGGGAGACAGGCGAGGGAAGCCCTCCGCCACCGTGCCAGCTTATGGAAAGAGAGGTTTCATTCATTACAAAGCCGGGATCAGCTCAGAATGACTTCTGGGCCCTGAAGTCAAACACTGGGTCTTTGTGAGCAGCTGAGAAGCTAGCTTCAACGTCTAGTAACACCACGAGTAAGTTAATCCGAGCCTGACATGCCTGAGCCGCCTTCCCCCAGCCCAGGAGGTGCCCTGCACATGCAGGAACACCATGTCTTGCCTTCATACATCTTCCCCATCACATCTTCCCAATTCACAGGGCTGAAAGCCCGGGGTCTGAGAAGTAATACGGGCAAAAGCCAATGAAAACAGCCCAGCTGGAGCCCAAAGGTGCCATCCACCACCCAGAGCTGACCAAGGGCAGCTCTCCCCAAAAGCAGATGGGGAAAGGGGAGCAGTGGCGCACCGAGTTGGAACAAACTGGGTAAGGAGGAGGGGAGGGCTGACAGCAGCTGCTGTTTATTTCTTGAATTTCTTTCCTTAGGGTTATTCTCTGCAGTGCTGAAACAACTCTGAAAGAGGCTTTTCAAGTGCTACAAGTATATCTATTTTTGAATATTCACTAGGAGATTAAGAGAGAAGAAAGCTGTGCCTAGGGCAGATGATCGGGAGGCTTGGAGAAGCAGATTCCGGGAAGCAGCTGGCCATTTCTGATAACGAGAACCATTTTGTCTGACACATTTTCTGACCACCTCCCAAACCTCAGACCCCAGAGTCCCCCCTGCTGCCCTCCGGGGCCACCCCTCGTTCACCCAGCTCGGCCAGGTTTATCCCAGCTCGTTTGCCGTGCGGCCGCAGACCTCAGACCCCGGCTGCACGTGGCAGCCGTGCCTCCCCACCACCTCCCCACCACCACCACGCTTCTTTCTTCCCCGCATTTCCACGGGGAAGCATTGTCAAGGTAACGGGGCTGCTCGCGGAGCCACGGCACAGTTCCTGCTGGCGGGGACGGGCAGGATTTGAGCGCAGCCCTAGCAACACGCCGGGAACGCAGAGCGAGAGGAGGGTGCTCGCTCCTCCCAGCGCCGCTGCTGCTGCTGCTGCTCCTCCTCGTGCGGCTTTCACCCACGCAGCGGGCACAGGGGGACAGCGCTGCTCCCAGACAGCCTCTGCCCGTGCCCAGGAGCAGCGTGTTGCTAACAGCGACCTAAGGAAGCACACCCAGAGGACAGGGCAGGGAGAAATCCTTCTTTCCGCTGAGCTGGCTCAGCCCAGGGATGAGCTTTGCACCTTAATGGCTGCTGCGGGCTGTCCCCGGCACCTGGGGGACGCGGCCACCCCTGCGAAGCCCCGGCTGATGGGCACAGCAGGCAGGCAAACAGGGCGGTGTGCTTGGAGTGCTCAACGGGGGCTTCGGACCTAGCCGGGGAGAAGAAATCCAGGGCGCAGAGGCCTGGCTGGGGACCAGCCCCGGGCAGGCAGGAGGAATCTCAGACCAAATATAGGCCGGGCTGCAGGGCTGCAGATACGGGCGCAGCGCGGCTGCTGGCAGCGGCCCCGGGGCTCTCTGCTCACCCTGCCCAGGCTGCCTGCCCCTGCCCGCAGGGGTACCGTGGCCCATTTCCTCCCCCTGTCCTCACAAAGGCCATAGATTCCCTTTTCCTTTTATTTGGTTTAAATGTTTCAGTAAAAAATCAGCTCAGAAATAACAGGAAAAGAGACGTGATGTGGGTGGTCATTGAGGGCTACTGGAGGAAGATGCACTTATCAAAACTGAGGAAGAGAACCAGCGTTTAAGATAAACCCAGGGACAATTTCCAGCCCTACGTGAGCTTCAGGCTTAAAACGGTTTGCATTACTGTAGCTCTGCTGAGAGCCCTGTACAGACAGAGCAGGAGCAGGTCCCTCCTTCCCCCTCCTGGCTCCGGAACAAAGGAGGGGGCAGAAAGGCAGGGGCAATGCCCTCAGCACGACTCGGGGCTGCGTTTCAGGGACCCCAACACCCCGGCATTGCAGTGGGTGGGTGCTGTGCAGGGCTGACGTGGGAGCAGGTTCGTTTAAAGCCCTGCAGATGAGAACAGCTGCCTCGCGTCGCGCTGCTCCAGCTGCCTGCCCTGGCCCCGTGCTCCTGCCAGCACACGGGCAAGCCTGGTCCTCAGGCTCTTCCAAAGCAACAAAACGCTCAGCAAGATCGCTCAGCCGGGGGTGGGAAAGGAAATATTTAGGTAGCAGCACCCGTGGTGAAGGATGTGCAGAGCCAGGGGTCCTCTGGCCAGGGTGGGACAGCCCCCGAGCCAGGATCCGACCCCACTGCTGCAGCTGCGCCAGGACAGGCTGAAGTTCAAGGGGGAATTCTTACACTCCTGACCTAATGCCCATGAAAATCGGTGGCATCAAAGCCTGAGGGGCTAAAAACGGTCTGAGACACGGAGCAAGGCAAGAGCAGCCTTCTCCAGTAATACCATGGAAAAACGCCCCCTGTATTTCCATAAACAATATATTTAAAACCTTTGCGTTGTCAGAAAAGGGACTTCTGTATACAGATGATAAAGCAGAACGCCTCCAAACTCCGGCAGCAGCACACACATCCTTTTGGAAGGACTTATCGGCGCGAGGCAAGCAGCAGTTGGGCTCCCAGCAGGAACATTTTCCTCGTTAAAATGGCTCCGCTCAGCGCAGACCCCGCAGGACGGCATCGCTGCCAGCAGCGCCGTGTTTCAGCGAGCCCGAGGAGACCTCAAACAGCAGTGACCACGTGCCGGGCTAGGCCAGCTAAGGGCTGAGGGCTGCAGGTGCTCATCTGTGGCAGAGACAGCGGATCGCTCGTGACCTGTCCCTAAATACGGCCAGGCAGATGCCCACAAACACGAGGGGAAGGGTGGAAGCATTTGTCTGCGGTTTGCATGCCCAGCTCGCCTCTTCTCCTCGCAGGAGCCTAATTTTGATCCCCTCCGGCACACGCACAGAAGGTATTTAGCAGAAAGGGTTATACGAGGAGACAGGGGAGAGATGCTCGTGGGGAACCGAGGGGCACACCAATTAAACCACTATTGCTGCGAATGCACAGGAGGGGAAATGAGAGATCAGAGCCTCTGTAATCATTGTGCACTTATTCCCCCAATTCTGAGCGGCTAATGACAACTTCCAGCCAAAAATCATGGAGATAACCACTCATTAAGCAAATGTTATAACCCTAGAGAAGAAAAACGCTCTGTGTAACTGAAAGAAATGCACCATTATGGGTTAGCAGCCGATGAGCATCCCCAGGCTCCAGTTAGCTGATGCAACGCCACAGCGCTAGGAGAGGGGTTTTTCATCTCCACTACGAATAAAGCCCGTGCCACTAACGTCTCCAAACACCGCGGCTTTACGAGCCTCTGCCTTGCAGCTCCCTGTTAAAACAGCCTCACCAGGAGTTCCCATTAAACCGATTTGGGTTTTCAAGAACCCAAAGCAGGCTCACAAAGCAGTTTACTCGCTGTCCTCCACACGACACCTGGTGAGCTCCATCTGGGACCAGCTGCCCCTGCTCAGACGAGTCCCTGTAGTCACAGCACGGCATTTTGGCATGGGGATGACCCAAGGGTCATCCTGCCCAAGTAGTCAGCTCTTGTAAACTAATGGCAAGGTCAGAGCACACAGCAGTGTGCGCAGGAGAGCCGAATCTCCATGCCACGGAGCTCAGCATGACTGCGGTGAGCAGTACTCCCAGCACAAGTGGTTTTAAGACATGGTACCTGCACACAACCGCACGGAGAACATCATGTCTTCTTACCCTACCAAGCCCCAGCCAGGGGAGGAAGCTCATAAATTTAAAGCATGAGAAAAGACCTTACTAAGAAGGCAGGAGAGACAGAAAAGCCCTTCAGCGATGCAATTCGACACATAAAATTGTCATAAGGCTAATGTGCTTCAGATGATGCAAAACATCGCTGTGAGTCATGAGGGTACGAAACAAAGGAGCGAGCCTTCAGCTCACGCACCGCGTACCCGCACAGCCTGTACTTCCCAAGAGCACACGGCCAAGCTGCGCCGTGCCCCGTGAACCCAGACTTCGCGTTAGCGAAGTCAGAAGCTTTGCGGGCAGCCACACACACCTCCCGAACAGCAGGACCTGAAAAATCTCAAGCTCTGAGAAGTCAGCTGGTATTCCCTCCAAAAACTCTTGACCGCACTCATTTTGCGGGAACTGAAGCACTTGTACGATCTGACAGAACACGGTCCCATCCCCGTGGGGAAGCAGTCCCAAATGGCACACGGTTTAGAGGAAAATGGAGGGTTTGGAGGAGTACTCGAGGACAGAGTTCCTTTTTAATAATAAACTCGTTGTCTCCGTCTCCAAGGCTCTTCTAGTTAACAACCTTCTGAGTAATATGACCATGGGCAGAAGCCAGGAGAGGATTGCTTATATAGCTGCAGACGACGGCAAGCAACGCAGCAAGGCAAAGGCCAAGGCAATAAAATACTGAGTTACTGGGAACTTCCAGAGAAAAGAGGTTGGCGACGTTACCTTTTTGAGCTTCAGACACTGCCCTCCCAACACACAGAGGTACCCCTAAGCCTGTCCATTAATAAAAGCAGTACAAAAAAAACCTCAACAGGCTGCACGGGGGGATATTTTGCTTTAGTCTTAAGCCAAGTAACCAAACAGAACCACGCTGGTGCTGTGCAGTGCTCACTGGGACTGCTTAATCTCACGTCTTCTCCCAGCTTCGGTACTTTTTCCCCTCCCTCGCCCACCCATCCAGAGACTCACAAGACAAGCCATCATCAATGCCATCTACCTCCTGCCTACTCAAGCGATACAAGCTGCTCTACTTGGAAGAGCACTAAGGAGCTTGCTGAGGGTTTTGTTTTCGTTTTGAAGAAGCAGTTTGTCCTCCCTCACCCCCAAACACCCAGCACCACATCTCAACCGAAGATGTTCGGCAAGAAACCACGCTCCTATACAGCAAAAGAAAAACTGTTGCAAAGGCTAAGCTGTTAACAGGAGAAAGATTTCTCCACCCAACAGCTGAGAGAAGCCCATGTACCAACCCATTTGAGCCGTTCCTCTCCAGCATCCCACGAGGAGCTGCTCCCTCCAGCCCTCTCTTAGGGTCACCGCCGTGCTTTGCCCACCCAAACCACACAAGAGCTCTCCCAGGCCTCCCACGCTCCTCTCCCCAGCTTCTTGTTGGAGTAGAGCTCCAGCCCTCCTTCCCTTCCAAAACATTACAGCCTCCAAACAGCTGGCGACAGCGGAATTAAAGAAGAGCCAATGACCACATGGGGCATTTCGGTCAATAAAGCTGGATCACTTCTTCAGCTACTGCCCGTTCGATTTAAGACGTAAGTGTGGATCTGTAGCTACCAACCAAAAGTGTAGCCAACAGCTCTACTGAAGGAAGAACAGGAAAAATCCACCTACACACACGCACATACCCCTCCATCCAGTCCCACGCGGTTCCACTGGGTCCAGATGACCGAAGCTCCAATATACCGACCTCTTCCAGATGTCCTGCTTACAGCCTAGCACTCGCACACACAATCTGAGCTCTTCTCACCCAATTTCTCCTTCCTACTATGTCAAAACGAAAAGCAACCGGTTGGCACACCCTCCCGACATACAAAGGTGGGCACTAGGAACACATACAGACCTGGAAACAAGGAGGTACCAGATCAAGATAACGCGTTTGCACCACTGTAGGTAACGGGTCCCACAGCCCAGGTGGTGCTAGTGAGGCTAGTAATGGACAGCAGTGACTGCACTGACATGCATGAAGCTTGTCCTGAAGCCTTCTTCCAGGAGGGATGTTACAATACCCTAGTCTAGGAAAAAGCCATCCATGAGGTAAACACACACGTAAACCAACCAAGACAAGAAGGGTCCAAGCCTCTTCTGCGCTCCTACAAAAGCCTGAGCCACGCATTACCAGCCACACGGTGCCTCCATCCAGTCCTGATGTCCCTTACGCGACAGTCTGTGGGTTTTGACTTGAAGCAACATCTGACCTCCCTAAGTCTTATCACGGTAAGATGTTGACTGTGATAGTCGACAACCCTTGACGCAAGGCGTTTCCGCTTACTCTTCATTTGAAGCATGACTCTCCCCAAAATCTAAAACGAGCCCGATCCTCTCTCACTTCAAAACCTTTAAGGCACATCCCGGGGATCCTCAGGAAGGCCTCCACAATTGTTCACATCCGTAGGACAAGCCCTCCCTCCAGCTCACAGAAGCTGTTCATGTGGAAGAGCCGCAAGTCGATCAGTGCAGAGCCCCAGCAGAAGCAGCACTGCCGAACGAACCCCGACGTTTTCAGCGCCGTGCCAGATGAATGCGGCCCCAGCACAGGCACCAATTCAACACATGCCTAATTCAAGCACACAACTTCAGCAGGACAATATATAAAAGGCCCGGCTAAGCTCAGAGTCTCTAAAAAGCTACAGAGCCAATTATAAATCATATCTATAGTCCCCAGAAGATCTAAAGTCACCGCTAGTATTGTGCCACACTTCTTAGGATGCAAGACATCAATTAGAGCCCAGCAGCTGGACACTCTCCACACTGGAAGTTGCTCATCCGCAGGTTCGGACCAATAAGATATTATTCCTAAATGTTTAGATCTCATCCCTCTGAGAAATAAAGAGTTTCACCTCAGCCAGCAAATGTTTGCATCAAGCTGAAATTGCTACCGACTAGTAAATGCTGTCAAAGGTTTAGGGGATCTCAGAGGAGCCGGTTTAATTACTTACCAGAGCAGCTGTTTCAGGAACTGCAGCCTCTTAACACGCCGCTCCTAGAGGCGCATTTGAAAAGCGAGGTCACCGCCAAGCCCAGCACCAACAGCAGAGAGCCCTCTCTCGCAGGCAGGCCAAAATTCAGCGTTTCCAACAGCCGGTCCCGTTGGTGGCTTTGCCTGGGGATGTCTGCGGGGGTGGCAGCTCGGGAGCCAGCCTGCACCTTTCTGAGTCTGGGTGTAGCAGTCTCCAGGGGAGGCCACCGAGCTCGGACATCTGCGATTGCCTTCACCAAGGGAAGGCAGCCTCGCTCCTTCCTTGCGGTCAGAAGACCTCAAAATGGGAGAACGTCTCTCCCATTTTGTTTCAGAAAAGGACAAAGCAGGGTGCAAATCACATCACATTACCTAGCATCCCGCTAGCTGCAGAAGCCTGCAAGATGCAGCCAGCAGACCATAAAAAACACAACGATGCTCCTCGAGCTCCCCAAACACGCACTGTGGACACGTCTGTCATAGAATTGCCTTGACAAACCGGCAAAGTTACTCAAAAATCAGAAATGTCAAGGATATGTTACGTCACACGTCTCCCATCTAGAAAGAGCTTTCTCACTCAGGAGTTAACAGGGTGCAGGGGAGGGGGAGGAAGGCTTCGCACCCTTTTCCTACATTTCACAGGCTCCATTGAGTAGTGCGACTCACCAGGGAGCCCGGACGTCTGATCTTGACAGACCCTCACTCAAACTGGGGGGAACAAGATCCCACAGCAAGAGAAGCAAGATCCTGCCTGACGCGTGCCAGAAGGGCTGCCTGACAGCCACAGGCCATCCACACTCGCCGAAATGATTCACATTAGCTTTTTGCCAGGTCGTAAAGCATTTCCCATAGCAAAGCTTCTGTATTTCTTGGTGGCTCGTGTTGTAAAACGCTCCTGTAGGCTCTGGGAGCTGTTTTTTCTTCCAAATCCCATTACTAATCGGGGTGGGGAGCAGGGACTGCACCGTAGTTCATGTGCTGTGTGTACTACACGAGTGCTTCAGCCAAGGCACAGCAGAAGGACCTCTCACACGGGTCTGAGCTGGTTTTGCTCCGCAAGTCACCGTGGCGCTCGGTGCATCCAAGCACCACCACCTGCTTTATGGGATCAGTTTGGCTCCCTGTCACCTTACAGCCCCGTGACATTCCCTGCCTTTGGAGCCCTCCGCTACTCTCCTCCCTGCAGCGAGCTGTGGCATTATCTGGCCTCTGCGAGTAGAACGCTCTTTGCTAGGACTGCAGCTTTATCGGCTCACACAGGCAGGCTGGAAACATCCGCACAGCGCACACGGCAGCAAAGCGAGCCCTGCAAGCAAGACCCCAGGTAGCAGCCTGCTGAAGACCTGCATGAAATGGGAAAACGGAGCAGGGAGGTGCATAACATTTGGTTTTTCAGCAGAGAGATGCCACCCTGTCCCCATCCCGCAGGAGACATATGCACAGCCCCAAGCAGGATTTGGCCCATAAGCGGGGAAATTAATCACGTGGGTGTAGGGATGTGCAAAGGGGTGGGAAACACTCCCAACTGCTTCTAAATTAATTGCTCTTGTTGTTATTTGATTTGCGAAAACCTCCAGGGCTAAGTATTATTTTAGAAACCTACAAACACATCAGATTAATCAACTTAAAATAAATCAGTTTATTTATTTCTCCTATATCTACTCCTCTTTAAGCTTGGCAAGTCGCTGCATTCTTTCCATCCTGTGAAAGAAAAAGAAGACGAGGGGTTTTGGCTTATCGTTTTTTTTAAAGGAACCTCTGCAAAGCAGAGCAGCTCTGCGAGCCTAAACCACGGCACAGGTACAACGTGGAGGAGGAGAAGGGATGGCTGGGGCTGGTCTCCAAATGCTGCAGACACCAGCTCTGCGCTCAGGTGCTCGGGAGTGGAGCAGAGAGGAGCTCAATCTCCTCCAGCCAGATTTCGCTGCCTCTGGATCCCTGCAAGTCGCCGGCATCCTTTCCCCCTAATTCCCTGCCCGCAGCTGCAGCAATGCGGCAACGCCTCTGCCAGCGAACTGGGAAGAAAAGCCCTCACATATATTATTCTGAAGAAAATTAATCTTGTGTTCCACAGAATGTTAAGTGGATTACAACTACAGCCTCCAAGGAGAAAAATGTTGATTCCCGTGTATCTTGTGCCATTATTCACCTCTATTAACTTCTTTTTTTTTTTTTTTTAACCAGCACAATGTTAGTCGTGATAATTTCTTGTTATTCAGTCCAGACTTCAGCCAGACCTTGACACGTGAAGCAAAGAGAGCTCGTGGGACCTCTCCTCAGCCACGAGGAAGGCTGAGACCATCCCGTGGTGGCACCATCACTGCACAGGACAACATTTGAGGTGGACTCTCAAAGCCAGCTTCACTTCTGCTGGACAACTCCACGGCACGATCATGCTTGAGCATCACTTGGCTATCCCCACCACTGCCAAGCCCTTCTACTGGAGTCCTGCTCTTTCTGTGCAGAGGTGTTAATGACTAAAAAAGCAGCAGGTTCCAATAAGCAGCCTCAATATCATTCAAATACTTAAGAGAAACAGCAAGATGCAAGGGCCAGCCTCCCAGAGGGTGGCACAGCCTTTGAAGAGCTCACGGGGAGTGCAAGTTACTCAGCACGGAGGAAGCAAGACCAAAGCCACACAGAAAGGATGCAGGCCACCGATGGTGACGCAAACTCAGCCCAAGCATTTCTGAATCTTTCACAAGCACATTGATGGGTTTAAAGGGCCAAAAGGAGCGTTTTGATGATGTTGCACAAAGTAAGGAAGGAAAGGCAATCTCAGGAAATGTGCTTTTTTTTTTCTAGACATGATGCACAATCAAGAGCTCAGACCTGGCTTGACAAATGCAGCAATTCTTCAGTCACCATTTAAATCTCACTGGTCTGTGCAGAAAGAGGAACAACTTTTAACCTGTAATCCCCAGGCTCCATCCCGTTTTATAGTTCCTAGAATAATTTGAATTCTACACAATAAACGTCAGAGCTGATAAGAAAAGTCTTATCGGGTGAAGTAACTTACAGCTTTCCACGTGGGCAAGATGAAGAACTAATGGCTACAGAACCAGATAAGGGTGCCCATAACCAGAAATCAAACCTGTGCAAGAGCAGCAGCAGCAATGCACTCCATCGGGCAGGAAAACAAGCAGTACGACAAATGCCCTGTAGGTTAGTGCAGTTGGGAGCTTCTGCCCCTTGCACGCAGCTCTCCTCGCCCTGTTTTGTACTCAACGAGTCAATCGGGTGCTCTCTGTGCACTCCAAGCCTGGTAGAGAGGTTTCCTCTCAGGTGAGGGACTGCCAGAGCCTTGTTCAACACAGCCACAACCCGGTGCTCTGCAGGGCCACCCTAAATCCTACCTGACCCACCCGTGTCACTTCACCTGATCCAGCAAATCTGAGCTCCAGTCTGCCTTACAGCCCCTGGCCAGAGCTAGGAAGACAAATTATTATGAAATCAAGATGCCCTGGTAATCCTTTTCTCCTCTGAACACCCGATGTATTGGAAAGGCGTATTTCAACCTGCTGGGAAACCATCCGTGCCTGCACAGACCGCAAGCACTCTGAAGCCAGGACCAAACTGTTACTCCAGGTCTGGGTAACCACACTCTAACAGTTCACACTGTAAGAAAATCAGAGCTCTGCAACTGGATCCACCCAATAATGAGGTCCCCAATACTGAGGCAAAACCCTGTTAACGTCAGCATCTATCTCAGTGCTGCAGCAAACCCTTGCACCATGTCTCACCACGGTCTGAGCTCTAGTAGATTGTCAAGCAGTATTAAAACTCGTGGCAGGCTGCTGGCAGCAACACTGAATTGTGGGCTTCCCACATCACTTACTCTAAAACAGGAAGAGATACAGAGTGCCATCCTCATCACTGACAGCTGCTCTGAAGCATTTACTGTCAGTAACAGGGCTGCACCTTGGTCCCCCGTCACATCTGCTCAGGCCTTAAGAGCTGGCTTCACATCACTCTCACTCCAAGTCCCAGCACTGGTCTTATGTTTCTCTATACAACTGGTGGCTACCTGTCTTAGCATGCTAGTCTTGGTCACAAATTCACTTTTGCTGGTTCTTTCAAGAACTCTGACCTGTTGGTTATCTTCCCATATGATTTCCTCCCTGAAAATTGACACCTGCAAGTTTTTTTTTTCCCTTCCTAAGTGTCCCAAAGCTAGTTCCGTGTTGGCAAATCTACAAGAAAAGCATTTATTGAAGGAATTTGCTCATCAACTCTTGCTGGCACTGAAAACACACCTTATCTAATCTTAGGAGAGCATAGTTTAATGACTACAGCACAGGATGAGAGGCCAGAAGGTCTGACTTCTACTCCCGGCTCTGCCAGGGCTGCAGCGCCTGTAAGTGAATGTAGACAAGATGCTTGATCCCTCCCCTCACCTTGATTTCCCTTGGTATAAGACTATCCTTGCATTCCTTTCCTCACAAGGGATCTTATCTGTAAACTCCTCATTAGCATCTGCAAAGAGTTATGTGTCTCCGGATGTGGATGTAAATCCAAGCGGAGCTGCAGCACTGGCCGCTGAGCCTGGAGACATCCTCTTCAGTGCTCTCAGGCAAATTGAGCAGCACTGCACTCCCCATCTGTGCTTAGGGAAAAAAAAAATAATTCTTTCCCTCTACAGGAAAGAAGAAAAAAATCACTATTATCCTACAACAGCTGGATATGGAGATAGGGTAAATCCAGACCCGGCACAGATGCTCCCGTAGATGAAGACCAGAGTTCCAGCTCCTGGGGCCTTGTACACAAGAGGTCTCCTGCTCTGCCCTGCCTCAGTGCTATGAGGTCTTTGTTGGGCACTAAAATGCAGAAAGGGCTTCTTCTGGTATTAACAGAAACTTCCAGTTGGAAAATAACTGTCTACAAACAAGCAGGGTAATATTTCACGTCTTCTGGGGAGGAAAGAAAGTCACCCCACCCTGGCCTGCTCCTACTTTTCCCACTTGCCTCAGCTAACACGGTAAGTGGCTCACACCAGCAGCACTAGTGCCAGCCACAGCCACTGCACTAGCTGGGACTGCTCCAGAGCAGCAAGATCTCCTAGATGGATCCACAAATGTGCTATTTCCCCCCGAGTGGCAGACGGTGTGGTGAAGGACAGGAGGTACGTCCGCTCTGGTCTAACCGCAAGGAACAGCAAGGTCTCAGTGGAGCTGCTGGCCCAGGAACTTGGAAAAAATAAAATAAAGGCCTCAGCTCCTTTTAAAAGAGAAAAGAAAAATGTCCTATTGTTCCATAATTAATGGAAAGCAGAAGAGGTTTTATGAACTCATTGAGAAACAGAGGGTGAGTATTAGAAAGCACATTTCACTATTTCATAATCACAAGGTGAGCTGCTTGCATAATACTGAAAAGGAACATAATCAAAGCTATCACAAGGCAGTTATGAAACTTGTGTTTTAAATGCTTAATAACAGTAACAGAGTAATTAAGTTTCCCGAGTGATTTTGTATTTTCCTTTTTAGATACTGCAAAGACCTGCTAAGACCTCCAGCCGGCCCTGGCGAGGTGCGCACGATGGATGACCAGGGATGCACCAGGGCCTGGCCCATGCCTTGCTTCCAGCCACATCGCTTCAGACCCACCCAGCTGAGGCTTTGAGATCACACCAAGAGACAGGCTGTGAACCCGAGAGGGTAAACCTCAATATAACTGCACTCTGAGTTAACTGCTAAACCCTGAATGAGCTCTCAGGCCTTTCTCTCCAATGGTTTTTGCCACGAACACATGCTCAAAGGAACTGCTCCAATGTGACCAGGACACTCGGCCTCCCCAGCAAAACACATAGTATAGAGCAGCAAAATGTCACAAAAACCAAGGGCAAACCAAGACAGAAGACACTCCCTCCCCCACTACTACTTCTATTTTTAGGCAGCCAGATTAGCTTGGAGCAGTTTTACTCGGGCCTGGTAATGAGTAGGGCTCTTGCATCTTCTCTCGAGGACATTTCCTCTGCTGGCCGGTGCTCATGCCAGCACTTTGCTTTAAACCAACAGTATGGAAGAGATCATATGAAGTGGCAAAACTAAACTACAACTTCATAGGAAAGGCTCCCAGGAAAGCAATCCTGGCTTTGAACTTGGGCCATATCTCTCATGTTCACCACACTGCTTAATTTTTTATTTTTATTTTATTTTAGAGGGGAGGGGGCACAATAGTCTACCTATCTGTATGGTAGATAACTGACATAAATGACAATTGAATCATCTGTAGTTGATGAGGATGGTACAGGAGGCACGATGATGGCTCCCAAGAGCTACCACAGCAGCAGGACCACCAGGCTCACGGTGGGGCCTCGTTAAAGAAGGGGACACCAGTTATCAGACGAGCAACACAAAAGGAAGACTTGGGTGCCACTGCACTGGCAGTTTCTTTTCAGGTTCCTCCCTCTATCAGGGAGATCTGTTGCTAAGGCACTAGATAACAATTTTCTGCAGCACAACCACTTGCACATTCAGTGTCCTTCGGATGCTTCCTGAATACTCAGACCACCTTGACAGCTACTCCTGGGTACAAAGCTTTCCTCCTTCAGGCAGGCCCAGCCCTTCTCATCTCCTCAGGGCCTCAGCCTTCCTCCACAGCCCCTCACTGAAAGCTTACAAAAACATCAGACAAAATCACCAGGTTTTTGACAGGCTAGAAACCCTTTCTCAGGAGCAAGGTGCCCCACCATATGAAGAGGAGAAGGCAGAGCCTAAGGAAAGACCTCCCAAGGCCATGGCTTCCCAGTGAGCTCCTGCCCAGAGTCACAACACCTTGCTGCCAGGCTCTTGCTTTCTTCTGTGACTTGTAAAACCTTATTTATTGAGGAAAAGCAAGAGTCCAATACAAGGAATCGTTTAAGTCAGCTAGTAAATGATTAACAGCAAGTACTTCAGATTGCTCGTGGCCATAAACTCATCCTGCACCCATTTGGCAGATGTCAGAGGTGAGGCTACAGCGAGGCCGTACATGGCAAAGCCCTGGCTGCAGGCGAGGACGCAACCACCGGTGGTCAGTTCTTGGCCTCTCCTCTCCCTCATTTAGGATTTTGTTCCTACCATCCCGCTCCACCCTCAGACCTCCAGGCCTTGCCGCCATGCTGCCCTCCAGACCTCCATCCCTGCACTAAGCCCTTGCTGGGCAGACTTTGCAAAGGCATCCATGGATTTTCGTGCTCATTGCACAAGTGAATGCCCACCCACCTCCTCCCACCCACAGGCTGCCCTTGGCAGGAAGGAGAGCTACCTGGGCTGCCACCCTTTGGCAACACGACATTTACGTAGAAGGCAGGGAGGAGGAGTGTGTCATGGGGCTCTTTTAAACAGAGGCCAAAGAAGCAGCAGTGTTTCTCCTCAAGGCCTTTTCTTGTTCACGCCAGGGCTCCCCAAGAGCCCAGTGCTTCAAAGCTCTAAGTATCAGCAACTTTTAAACAATATCCTGAACACTCTTCTTTGGCCTGGCTTTTATATCACACAATGAAGGAGTTAGGGGGATTTGGCACTTTCTCCTTTAACAGGCCATCATTACAAGTGACTCATATTATATTGCAGTATGAGTCATCTTGGCAGAGGTCAGCATCATAAGCAACAGCGACTCTTCAATTATTTCCTTCACGTTGAATTGAAGGTATATTGTTATGCTAATTTTACATTTTCTCCATCCTATCTTTCCATCTCCTGTCTCAGGAGCAGCTTAGGCTTTCACCCCATAGCCCAAACTATGTCTGGAAGAGCTCTTCCACTGCGGTGTAGTGACAAAGCCTGGGCTTGCAAAATGGAAAGTCTTCTGGGTGGGTTTTCTGCTATGGCACCTAACGTCTGAAGCAAGCACCTCTCCATCCCTCCTCCCAGCACTGCTCCAAAGGTGTAACAGGTTGTCACTCCTTCTACATTCCTGTTCTTTGTGTACTATATCATGACAATTTCATAAGAAGAGAGGGCTGGTCCAGTGGCTGGGGTGCCACACATCACTGCCTCAAGAAAAGGGGCAAAGCCCAGCAAATAAAACCACTTTGAACTATGCCCTGCTGCACATGAACACTAAAGAATCTACTACAAGCCGTGAGCAGAACAGGTAGAAGAAGAGCCATTTTCAGACCATAGCTAGCTGTGCAGCCCCATGCTCTAAGGGGGCTCTTTGTTGAGCTCATGGTACTCAATTTCCAGTGCTGAATTTTGACACCTTCAGGTGCCTTCAGGAGATAGGCTCCACTCTCCTCTTCAGAACCAGGAGTCAGAACCAGGAATCCACGCCTGCAGCCCCTGGACAGCTAGAGCAGCTCATCACGTGGGAACCACCACTGGAGCCCTCAGACACGCCACACACCAGCACTGGCTCTCACCTCACCCTGCAGGGAATCAGTTCGGGGAGCTGGACAGGCAAAAGGTTTTACTCTACAGTGTTTTGCTGAATTTTGAATCAATTCTTCAACTTATAGGAAACGCCAGCCCTTCGCCTTCATTTCTGCTCCCCCTCACACACCATTTGCCCACCAGAGTTCCCCAACCAGGACATCAGAAGACAGAGGAGATTCCTCAGCATCCCTGCCAGGGCCAGGCACCGCCTCTTCAGGGCACTTGGCTCGGAAAACACAGTTTGTCCATTAGAAAACACAGCCATTACCAGCCTGGTCACCAGTGGAGCACTCTGTGTTGATATTTATAGCAGCAAAACATTCAAACAGGGAGCAGGGATAGTCGCGCTGGCTGAGAGATTCACTTTGGAGACCATTTGTAAACCGCTCTCGCTACTGGAATCCCATTTAGCTATTACAGCATCTTCAAACATACTAATACACCGATCCCCACAGAATAGCAATAGGAAGGGCAGCGTCATCACGGTATTTACTGAGGCTAATCAATACGTAAAGGCTGAAAATTTATTGCAGCAAAGACAGCCCATCTGCATAGCCAAAAAGTGCATTTAAACCCTTTTAATTTTGTTGCCTTGGCCTCTGGTTTTACTCCAGGAACAGTTTCTTTGCACACCCATATTACTTTCCCCCCAAAACAGACGCATTTGCAGACACACAAAAGAAGTCCCCCTAGGAACGCCTGCCGTGAATATTTAGCAGGAGGATAAAACAGAAAACACAACGGTTTAAGTGCAGTGCCCTTCCTTTCCAGCCAGGTTTCTCATTTGAGTAGAGGCCCATGGCTAATTAAGCAACACCCAAAGCGATGGGAACAACAACCTTGCCTTAGGAAGAGCAGCACTCCCAGCCCATGTGTCGGAGAGGCTCTGGTAAAAACAGGAAAACTCCCTCACCTCATCCATCTCCAAGCTGTGTGGTGACACCTGTGACCCTAGGGAAACCTGCTAGCCTTGAACATCACCTGGTCTCCGCAGAAGAAAGATTAACAGCTAATTTATTTCACTTGCTCTGCTAGAGACAGTGACTTCTCAGTGCCATTTCTTTTCTCCTCTATAAATCCCCCTTCCTTTTCCCAAGCCCCTTCCTTCACCCCAAATCTGGCTGCTTTTAGCCCACAGAACCCAGCTCCGTATTCATTTTTGGTCAGCTTATGTAAGATGGGGTAAAACTGCGCATCCTAAAGGGGACCACACTTCAGACATACTAAACTGCCATTACCAACATCAGCCACCAACACGTGGCACTTGACATCTGGGGAGCCAGGACTTCTTTCTGGGTACCTCGTTTTCAGTGAGGAGCTTGCACAGGCACATAGTGCAATACTTCTAAAAGCCACGGCAGCAAGACAGGAAGGAGATCTGCAACTTCTCTTTTGCCAGTTTATCTCTAAATCATATTAAGCTTTTATACTTGCATACGAAAGAGAAAGGGAAAGGCAAATATATTCTGATTTACAGGGAGATTTCTATTGTTGCCTGGACATCAAACAGCACCCAATTAGTCCTGCAAGGATCTGACCCACAAATTATGAAAATAAATGCCTCTGAAGCTTTGATCTCTTGTATTTCTGTAGCATGCTACAGCAGTTATTAGACACATTTTATTAGATTCAAGCTGTGCGATCTCTTCCTCTGCAAAGGCTCTACCGCCACAAATGCATCCTAAAGCCTCCATCCAGCAGATTAAGGGCATGCTCCCAAACAGTCACTTCTGTCATGCACTGAACACATGACTCAGCTGGCAGGAGGCTTTTTCCTGCTGAGTTTCAAAATTAGGAGCAAAGAGAATTTTTAAAAGGCGGGGGAATGGGGGGGAAGTGTCAGCCGCCTAAATTAAATTTTGGATTCTTTGTTAGTTTATAAAGGAATATACATCCTTTGCGATGTCCTTGGCTTCTAAAAAGTGTTGTTTTCGGAAGAGCTAAACAATTTATTTCTTTTCGCACTCTGAAATGACATTGCTGGAGGAAGCAGGCAAGAACTGTAACAAAAGGTTTCATGCACTCCGGAGCTGAAAACCACACGTGCGTTCACACGAACAGAAACACATCCACCCACCCCTGCTGCAGTGACAGCACTTAAAACAAAGAGGATGTTGGACTCAGACTGCTCAGCCTTTACTCAGTAGAGTAGCTCACTGCTCACAGCCTGCTGCACAGAGCAGCTCCTGCACTTGCCAGAGGCCATGGCAGCTTTCAGCATGTACGTAGGAAGGATGGGACCACGCAAATCGCTCAGGTCTCGGTTAAAGGCAAGAGGGTGGTGTCTGCACGAAGCCATTAATGCTGATAGACTTTCTGTGGCAGGCCTGCTTATCAGCAGCAGAAAACAAAGTGCACGCCTCCTCCTGAATTCATGGTAACTCAGCTGAGCGCGGGGCAGTAAATGCTGTGTTTGCTCACCTACGGCAGGAGGAGGAAATGCTGGTTCTCGGCTACGCAAGTCGCATCTGGATACTCCAGTGCTGGCTGCCTGATTACAGTCATCCATAATTTACTGCCAAGCCAGAACCTTGAACTTCTGGCAAGCACGGCAGAAAATTAACACGGAAAAGCAACATTTCAGATCAAAGGGAAATGGCTTGTTGGACTCTCAGAGCATTTGCCATTACAAAATAAAATCAGGCGTGCAGAGGGATGTAACCGAGGTCTGATTAAGCTTCTCACCAATGTTTTCCAACATTGCTTGCTTTGCCTCTCCTTCAAACCAAGCCTTTGGGGGGAGCACCCCAGGACTGGCCCCTCCATGCTGAGCATCCTCAACCCCTGTGGGAAGGGGTCACGGCACCACACAGGATTCCTCTAGAGGCCACCGCAGAGGGGGAGCATGGGCAGAGGGGAGTCTCCTTTTTCCCAGGGCTGTGTTCATTAGGCAATCCTCCATTAGAAATCACAAGCAATTTACACTCAGAACATCAAGCCTCGTTTATATAAATTGTTTTCAAGAGAACAGAGCAGGCAGCCCATCGGTTTCCACGTACAGCCACAGTCCAAAGTGACAAAGGGGATGGGGGGGAAGGAAATCAACACTGCTGGTTTACAAATGCTAAATACAAGCCCCCAATTAACGGAGCTAGCGATGACTTTGGCCAGTGGTTTTTGACCTGCAGCCTACGGACAGCTTTAATGGCTGCCTGGGAAGTAACTGAGGTGCCGAAGTGAGCCTCGTGTGATGGAGGCCCTGTGGAGTCACCAGCGGAAGAGGGGCCCTGCAGAGCAGACGGGGCTGGAGCCACCCAGGGGGAAGGAAAAGCCAGACAAAGCCCCTGGCCCCCAACCCTGCCCTGCCCAGCTCCTGGTCCCTGCCGAGCCGGGTGGCAAGAGCAGAGGGGAAGGAAGGGGCATTCATCTCCCACCAGGTGGAAAGCTGCGCTGCAGAAATATTCTTGAACCCCCCCAACCTCCCCCTTCCCAGACAACAAACCGGAAAGCCAGCACACAACAGCTTTTACCAAACCCACTGCGAACGCAGCAGGAACAGAGCTGGGGGAAGAAGCAGACCCAGCCGAGGCTCGTCCCACCGCCCCTCACAAATGTCCACCTGCTCCTGGCTTCTTCCTGGGGGCAAGTCTGGGAAAACCAACAGGGTTCTCCCCACTTGTATTTTGGGCAGGAAGGAATCAGACGGGGATCAATACTCTGTCCTTGCTCTGCAGGTCTGAGGCAGCGGCTCCTGCTGATGCACATAATTACGGGTGCAAAGAGGCTGCGGGTGCGTTAGAGGGAGGCAGGCGAGGGAGCAGCTGAGAGTCCAAGCTCAGGACGTGACAGTAGCTTTTGCATGACCTGGCACCACGTAAATAATGACTTTCAAGTACGCCTCTTCCTTAGCGGGGTGATTAGTTTCGGGAGATTTGCATACTGATCCAATGGAAACAGTTTTCCCCTTTCACCCTATATAAACCCTACCAGTACCCTTACCACGAGTCTGGCAGATAAAAATTACCTTCACATAGCGAGGATAAAAGCCTCCTCTAACCACTCATTTTTGCATGGAACAGAAATCAGGTGCTTTTTATTTTACACATGCTCACACCCATCCAATACCTACCTCTTCATTGCCTCAAACCTTGACTCAACTAAATGCCCGTCCTCATATGGCAGCCTGCTATAGAACCCTGTGCTCTGAATTCACGCTTAAGCAGCCCAAATTGTTAATTTTGGTAACCGACCAGTACACAGACACTTGTGAGAACAGAGACTGTCGGTGCCTTTAAAAACACCATCCACTTATCCACTTGCATGTGGTGGAAGAACTCCAACGACCAGGCAGAGTAACCAACCTGTCACCGTGCCAGTGCTGAACGTGGAGAACTGCAGCAACATCTGGGCTGCACAGCTCCACAGGATGGGAAAAAATAAATAAATCAGCCCCATGCAAGAAGATTAGGCAGAAGCCAGCTTTGGTTTTAACTTCTCATGAACGCACACACAAGGAGCTGCATCATGGGCAGAAGATAGCGTTTGCACCACTACCAACACTCCTGGCTTGAGGAATGGAAGTGAGATGCAAAAGGGCTTGGAGCTGGACATTTTCACCCCTTATTCAGAGACAGGTATTGTACCGCCAAGGTCTTATGTTAAAAAAAAAGGGGGGGAGGCTCAAAATTTACAAAGAACATGGTCATACCCCAGGTCCATAGCTTACACAGGCACTGATGAAGTCCATGATAGAAGACCTCCAAGAGGGTCTAACCTCAGGAGTCCCAGCTACCTATAAATATAAACGTTTGTTGAAGATAGGTGCCAGATCTTGCCTGGTAGCATATCATGTACAACGCACCACAAACGCCTTTCTTAATCTCCAGAAGTCATCTCTAGTAAAATTTGTTCCTCTTTCTATTTAGGAAGAAGGTGACCTTTGCAAAAGCTGCTTGAGTTCTGTAGAGCTACACGTTTTAAAAAGGCGTTGGAAGATGCAATCCAACATAATGCTGCAAAGATAATGCTCCCGAGTAGCGGCTTGCAGTGCTTACGCCCCATTAGAACTTCTCCTAAATCTTTAATGATTCTGAAATACTCCATAACCCGATGAAGTCCTGGAAACAGGACAATTCCAGCATATTGGGGCTTTTTTTCGTTTGTTTGCTTTGTTTTTAATATGAGAGCTTTTATCTTCATTGACAATGATCAGCTAATGCAAACAAATGGCCACTGAAAATTCACTGCTATACAAAGCAAAGCTAAAGGAACAGCAGTGACATTTTTGGGTTTCATCCAATTCTTCCCAGCAACAGCTAATACCCACCGGCTCCTTAATTCTGCGCTGTCTCCTCTCCAAGCCTGAGCACTAAAGGCCAGGCATTTCCAAAACAACTAACGATTTTAGGATCCAGTTTCCCCAGAGTGCACGGTCAGCACTTTGCGAAAGTAAACAACGAAGCCTTGGTTTTTGTTAATGAGTCCAATCCAAAGCAGCAACCAGGTACACAAAGAAAGCCATTGCTCCTTCCCCCAAAAAAGGGTGCTTGTTAAGTAGGAAACCCTCAGCCAAGCCCAGGTGAGCCATTCCCAAGGCACAGCTGTGAGCAGGGGCTCCTGCCCTAGGCTGGTCCCACCCCATGGGGCCATCAGCTCACTGACGAAGGCTTTCCCCTTTTCCCCTCACCACCTAAGCCCCTTTTAGGGGGTCGTTCCTGCAGCCTGGCAGGGGAGAGGGCCAGCTCCAGGCGAGCACCCAAAGGCATCCATCGTCCTGCTGCTGCTGCAGAAGCGCCCGCAGCCATCCCCAGCACGTCAGCCGTCTGCAAGCGGACGTGGCGGAGGAAAAGCTATTGACCTGGATATTTTAGCAGGATCAAGGCCACAGGCTTCGGCAAGAGATGGCAGAATTCACCGAGACACACGCTTAAAAAAAAAAAAAAAAAAAAAAAAAGGAGAGCCCAAAAGCCCAGCCCCGTCCTTCTGACTTCACACCCGTTGTGCTCAGCTGTGCATTCACCACCAGAGAGCATGGCCCACTGCATCGCCGCTCACACACATGCCCTTTTTCTTCCAAAAATCTGTTCTCAGACATGGCCATCAACAGCCTGTGCGAATCCCCATGTCGCTCATTATTCTGCTAATAGCAACGCCAGGGCATTCGGCTATTAAACATGCTGAGTGGACTAGCAAAAATACCTCCCAGCCCGGACAAAAGAACATTATAACGCAGTTTATCTTCTCCCCTTGTCAGTATAATATGCAGCACTACCTGTTCAATGGCCTCATCATTTTAAATTACAGTTTTCTGCACCATTAACAGTGCTCATTACCAGCACCACCAGCGGAAGACCTCTATTTTAAGAGCATCCTTGTGACGCTGCAGGCTTCGCCCTGCCCTTCCTCGCACGCTCGCTTCTCCGCGCTGACCTGGGGACACTCGGATACCATGGCAATAAGCACGGTAGAAAATGATTGATAGAAACGTGTCGCAAAGAAGGCAGGAGCGAGCCAGAAGTGCGCTTAGTAGATGCGCCAGGCCACGCATTTTAATCAGAATTCAGGGCTTTGTTCCTGGCCGAGCCGGCAGCGCGCGCGCGGAGCAGATGCACTGCTGCAGCGGAGCATGGTGGTACGGCCAAGATGAACTCCGGCGTGGCAGAGGCACGAGTGCATGCTGGCTTTTGTTACCTCTACAAATCCTGCCCCAGAGCCAAGCCACGCTCAGCCGGGGCTGTGCCGGAGCCCTGGGAACACACCCCGAGAGAGGCGAGGCAGCCAGGGCACGGGACGGGGCAAAGTGGCAGGCAGAGGTCCACCTCTCTGCATCTGCCTTCGCTTGTTGTTCATAAAAGCCAGCCTCTTGGAACATTTTGGTGACTCAAACTCGAAGATAAGCAGCCCGAGTGTTTCCTTTCCCCGCTGCTCAGAACGAATCATCCCCCCCCGCCACATTTTGAGTCACTACCTGCTCCCGGCAGCTCCAACAGCCAGCTCTCACCCTCAGACACGTAGGCACAGGAGCAACGTCCCCTCCATCCAGGCTCAGCTACGGCAGCAATGTGACACTTCTCTTATTTTCTAATAAATGAAATTTCGCAAGGCTTGTGGAATTACTCCTCGCTGCCATGTTTTGTGCTCAGGCAGCAAATTTACTATTGATTTCTGATTCAGAGCCTGTGGAATGATTCACGCTTCTTGCCCTATCTGCTGGATTTATGACCTTTAACAATTATTCCAAGTGCTAAAAGAGCTTAGTTTAGAAGAAGATCTATTCCTTGGCAAATTAAGCCCCTATTCTTGTCTTACTTATAAACCAACACATCTCTCATAATTTAAAGGAAAGTGCCCTCACAGGTCCCTCCCCATCAGGACGCCTCTTCTCTGTGTCTTGGACTCAGCCAACTTTTCCTAATTCTAATTTTATAATGGGACTCGAAAAAATCCATTTCCTGCAGAAAGCCTCCCCGTGAAGCCCTGCCAGCCTCGGCGGCGGTGCCAGCGAGCTGCTCTGCGCAGGGCCAGGCAGGGGAACAACCTGCAGCAGTGCCACCAGCCTCTGCTTCGTGTCCCTTGTCCCGGGTCACCCCGAGCAGGCTGGGTGCTGCTGGTGGCTCTCAGGGCTGGAGGGAGAACATTTCCTTCTGAACCAAAACCAAAACCCAGACCATGTCTCGAGAACATTGCGATTAACAAGCCACAAAAACCCAAGAACTAAGCACGTGGGGACGGTTTTAAAAAGAGCTAGTAGCCTGCTTCAAGAAGAGTTCCTAACACAGATGCATTACAAAATGAAACAAAAACTGATTTTCAGGGGGTGGGGGAGAGGAGGGCCCCCTTCCCTCCCCAAAGGACACGGCTTTCCTGGAGCAACCCCACCACCTTCAGCACCCTTCCTCCTAAAACACCTCCACCTAGCAAGGGAAAGGAGAGCTCCAGGTCTGCAGGTTGTGGATGGTCGCCCTGCTCCAGCCTCGCCTGCGCTGTGTACTGCTGAGCAATCATTTACACTATTAATCAACCAGAAACTCACCAGGAAGAAAGTAGGGCAAGTGAATAAAGATAGGCTTTTTTGCTTTTTTTTTTTTTGCACTGAAGCAAATAATATTTCTAAAAATACACTTGTGCTAGTCTTCAGTGGATTCTGCTTAATTTTATTTATTTATCTATGGCAGCAGGTTGAGAGAAGCAGCCCCGCTTCATTCTTCAGATGACTCCCCCTCCTCAGTACCAGCTCACTGCTCTTAAGAGCGAAGGGATGAAGAGGAAAACGGGGAAAGAAGGAAGAACTTAGAGGAAAAAAACGACGGGGGTAGGGGGCAATCGGGCCCCAGCCCACGCAGAGGCTGCCACGTTTGACGAGCCCGACATTTCAAGGGTACATCAGCAGCAGCGCGTTATCTCCAAGGGGGACCGGGGAGGAGGCAGGGCGGCGGGGCACGGCGGGTGGATGACGGGGAAAAGCAGGGCGTGGGGAGCAGCCCCGAGCATCCGCGCTCCCGCATCCCGCGGGCACCCGGCTCCCGTCTGCGCCCGTGTGTCCGCGCGTGCACGCGTGCGACATGATTTATTAATCGAGCGCAGCGAGACGCCGCGCTGCCCGGCCCCGCTGACGGGGAAGGGGGGCACGAGGGGGGGGGTCCAGGCTGCTCGGAGCACTGCGGTGCCCCCACCCCAAGCAGCCCCCATAGCACCCAACCTGCCCGTGGCCCCCTTCGCCACCCAGCCGGAGGGGACAGGCGGCGCTGGGGGCACCGCACACACCGCGGGTGTACGCGCAGCCATACAGCCGTGGGTACACGTACACACGCTTGCGTACACACATCCACCCCTACATGTGTGTTCGGATGCACACACACACACGTACACACACATCTGCATGTGCACACTTATACACGTATTATGTACGTGCAGGGGCATAGGCACGCGTTTATTATATCCGTGCAGGAGACAGGCACACACATTTGTGTGCGGGCAGGGGGACATGCACACACAGTTAGGTATGGGCAGGGGGACAGGCACGTTTATGTACAGGCAGGGGACATGCACACATTTATGTACGTGCAGGGGTCATGCACACACATTTATGTACATGCAGGGGTCATGCACACACATCTATGTACAGGCAGGGGACATGCACACATTTACGTATGTGTGGGTGTGTACGCACACATTTATATACGCGCAGGGGCATTTGCACACACATTTATGTACGTGCCTGTGTGTATGCACACATTTCCATAGGGGCAGGGGCATAAGCATGCACATTTCTATACGTGCAGGGATATACGCATGCACACATACACACACAGGGGTATATGCATGCGTATTCCTATACGCGCAGGATATGTGCGTGCACACATACATACGCAGGGGCATATGTATGCCCATGTACATAGGTGCAGGGTACATGCATGCACATTGATGTGCAGGCAGGGGCACAGGCACACGCAGCCATGTGCAGGCAGGGCTGTGCACACACACACACACACACACCCCGACACCCCCGCAGCCCCACGTCCCCCCAGCCCGTGTCGGGGTCTCTCACTCACACACCCACACTCACACACACTCGCCCCGCGCCTCACCCGCAGCGCCGAGAGGTCGATCTCGTCCAGGCTCCGTGCGGGCGAGTCGCTCGCCATGTTTCCTCCGCCGCTGCTGCCGCCGCCGCTGCTGCCGCCGCCGCCGCCGGCGAGGCGGCCCCGCCGCCCCCGAGCTGGCAGTGGCGGCCGCCGCGGCGCTGGCGCTATTTAACGCCTCCCCTCATGCGGGGCGCCGGCGAGGGAGAAGCCGCCCCTCGCCCCTCTCGCCCCTCGCTTTAGGGGAGGCGGCGGCGGGCAGGGCTCGCCGCGGCTCCGGTTGCGGCTCCGGCGGCGGCGGCGCACGGCATGGCCGCCTCCCGGCCCAGCGCGCCGCCGGAGCCGCCCCTCAGGCACGGCGAGGCGGCGGCGGCGGCCGGGGGCGGGCAGGGGGCGGGCGAGCCTCGGCCCCGCGTGTGGGGCTGAGGGGGCTGTGTGGGCACCCGGAGCCGGGAGGGGGCCTGGAGGGGTTTGAGGGGGAGACGGGGGGCGGCTGGTCCGCCGGGAAGGCTTGGGGGGGTCGCTCGTTGTAAGGGGTGGGGGGAGTCGGGGGGTGCTGGGAGGGTGCCTCATGGCTGGCTGCTGGGGTGGTCGTGTTGTGGCCCCACGGGAGGCAGGGGTCGTGTCACAGCCCCACGGACACCTGTGGGGGGGCATCGGCAGGCCTGTCAGCCCCCAGCCCGTGCTCAGCACCGATACCACGTCTGAACCGCCTTCGGAAGGGGCCAAAACCCCTCCGCATGCAGCAGTGGCTAGGTAGCCGGCTTCCTCTGTTTTCCTTGCTTCCCTTTTTCGGATGTGGTTTCTGCCAAACCAGGTGCCATATATAAATATATATGTATAAAAAAATCTGTTGCCTTTGAGCGAGCCGTGTGGAAGCTGTACTTACAACATCAACTCTCACAGGCTTGTGTCAGGAGCTTACAATATGCAGATCTGGGAAGCGGAAACCCTACACATGAGTCAACTGGCAGGCGGATGGGGTTTTCTTACGCTTTTGGGTTGGAGATGCACTTTGTGAATTAAAAAATAATAATAAATCATACTGCAACCAGCTCTGCTCCACGGGCTGCGAGGGACAGAGGGACAAAAGGGGGCCGAGGCCGCTGCCCTGCCGCTGGCGGTGCAGGAACTGCATCAATGTCTCGTTATCCTCGTTAGTGCTGATGGTGGCACCGCTGACACGGGCTGGGAGCAGCCCAGCAGCGCTTCAGCTCTCAGAGCTGCGAGGCCTCGGCAGGATGGGGTGGTTTTGGTGGAGAAGCGGTGGGTAGCAGAGGTGCAGCACCAGCAGCATGCCTGGCTTCAGCCCCTTTTCCAGTACATAAATCGTGACCCCTCAATGTCTTTCACCACCATTAGTCCTCGCATTTAAAAAGCCAAATTTGACCACAGTGGTAAACTGAATAAAATAAACACACATTTAGAAAACAGAGGGCTGTCGCAATGTCTCTGAGCACCCCCGTGAATCTTTGGTGGTGCTGTTGTGTTTTTTTTTTTTAAACCAGATGCTGTCTGTGTCTGTCAGACCTGGATGTTGCAGTGCTCTGCTCCCAGTTGTGAAGCTGAAAGCAAAACTGCTTGGGAACTCGTAACAAAGCAGTGTGGGACTTCCTACTGCCTTCATTGTTCTCCTGAAGAGAAATGCAAAGACCAGGATGAGGGAGGATGCCGGCTTTCTCTAATGTACTTCCCATCCATGAATACAAGGTATAATTTGTGAAACATACGGATTTAAAAATAATAATAATAATATATCCTCCAGTCCTGCAAATAGACAGATTGGCCTGATCCTATGCATGCCCGTGAAGCCCCAGGCTAAGCTGTGATTTAATTACAATCTATCCCCTGCCTGTCAAATGGCAAAAACGCAGAGAACCCTTCGGTAACAATAACAGAAGACACACGGTGAGTGATAGTGGGAGGCAAATGGAAAGGCCCAGGGAGGGCCCTGTTCCCAGGCTGCAGGAAGCTTTTTCTGTAGAAAATGGAGTTTCCGAGGTGTTATTTTATTTCACAAGGAGGGGTACCTCTGTCTCTCTCTACACCCTCTTTCTGTCAGGAGCATCTAAACAAAACCTTGCAACTGGAGTTATTACGGTGCGAAACCCAGCGCTCGGTTGAATCAGCCTGAAATGTTTTGGGTGTGAGTCAGTGTGACATGAAATCATGTTTCTGCCCGGCGGAGGCCCCCCAGGAGCTGCTGCTGGTCCCTGCTGCGTCTCCTGCACATGGAGCACGGGCAAGGCGCTGCCGAGCCCAGGCTCAGCACCATCACACCTCACACGGAGCAGGAGCCGAGGCAGGAGGGCACGTGTCCAGCCGGCTCAGCTCCACCAGCCTCTGTTCCACCCCACACACCGCCTTGCTGGGACGGTTTGTGGCAAGACATTGTTTTTGCCGTTTTGACCCCATTCTGAAAAAAATGGAGCAATGTAAAAATGTCAGCTTTTCCTGCGGGTGGCGGTCCCCAGCCTTGGTCAGCTCCAGTGAGCAATGAGCACTGTAAAGAACCAACGCTCTGCTGTTGGCAGTGGAGGGCTAATGTCAGGCCAGTGGGGTTGATTTGTTCTTTAAAGGGCATCGGCTCGTGTAAAAGCTATCCAGTTCATTTGACCTCAGCATAAAACCAGATTTAATCATCTGGCAGTGCCACCGCTGTTAATTGTATCATGGGGTTACATGTAAAATTAGTAAATTTAAATGGCATGTAAGGCCTTGTCCGATTAGCAGGAGCTTCACGTGCTTCAGGTTTTGGAACCTTCTCTAAAGGTTTAGAGGAAAAAAAAAAAACAGGGGCGGGGGGGGGGGGAGAATCAAACAGGAAAGTTTGTCTGGAACCCGTTTGGGGCCCATCGTGTGATGTATTCCACCATCCTACATGGGTCACACGTTCCCAATAGTTCTGTGACCACTGACAGCATAATTTTTCTGATTCCTTAAATCCACGTTGTGTTACCCCAATGTCTGCCCATGTAAAGCAGGAGTTAGAGAACTCTGCCCAAACCGAATGGAGGACATTGAAAAATGAATACTGTGAAATGCATAATAATCAGATTTTAAGTTAACTTGATAACATGCAGCTGCGTTGTAAGAAACTCAGAAATGAATGGCTACATGTGTCCTACCTGCATCTATTGATCTTCCCAAATGCACTTTAACTGATTCATTATCATTTACTGATCGCTCGTCCTTCTGCTGATACGGGTTCCTCTGGGGGAGAGAAGCATTTTTCCATTGCATTCCTGGAGCTGAGCAGGACTTCATGCGTGAACCTTGCTGCCAGGATTTTTCTTATATCTATATAAAAAAAAAACAACAACTGTAAATTGTTAATCGCTCCCTCGCTTAAGCATTGTTCAACTACAAAGCCCTGTAATCACTGCAATGGGGGAGTAAATGGAAAAAGAGCAAAGGCTCTATGGAAAAAAACAACAATAACAACAAAAAAAACTACCTCCACAGATTCATATCCAGGGAACAGCGCTGTGCATTTAAATATCAAAGTCCTGGGGCACTGCAGATCAAGAGGCAGTAGATGGTACATTTCCAGGAGCTCAGTGCTCTCACAGCACACCCCAAGCTGGTGTTCTTCCCCAAAATACGTGGCACTGAGGACCAGCTCAGTCTTTTACACCCCTTCCCCTGACAGTTGCCTTTGCTTGCTCTTGAGGGCTGTTCTCACCCAGGGGCAGGAGCCTGGCAGTCCCCAGCAGCTAGGTCAGCTGCATTATTTACAAGACTACTGAAATTTCAAGACAAAGATGTGATTTTTAGGTAGTGCAGAAGTGAAGAGAAATCCCATTTTTGCACTGCTTGTGGAAAACCTAATGCAGCCTTGCCCCTAGCAAACGGTGTTCCCGTAGCCCCGCAGAGGAATACCAATTTCTCCTTTTTTTGCCGAGGTCTCGAGGTCTGTATGCACAGCCTGCAGCACGAGGCAGCACGTCCCCCTGGCTCAGCAGGGACGTGCTCCGGAGCCCACCTGTGGCAGCAGGAGCACCGCCACTCCCAGGCACCACGACCGCAGCCCTGCCCACGGGGCGGAACATCTGCTCCAGTTCCAAGTCCCTTTTATCAAAATTATTTTGATAAAAATAATCCAAATAACCATAACCTCCTGATATGGTTACTTATGCTGACCAGTCTGGATCTGAGCTACCCTAAGACAAGCGGTATTTAGGCTCTCTCTTTCCTATCTTGGCTTGTCTTGCAGACCAAAGGCAGCCCCAGGCCTGGGAAACACCTGACCTGAAGCCACCCCCATCTGGCATTAAGCACAGATCAGTCAAACAAGAGAAACTGGCTCCATATTTGTCAGATGCAAATTGCTGGGAGTTAATTAAGACACATTTCAGGATCAGTGAGTTTTTTTTTCTTAATGATAATCTGTCCCGAGGTGTGGGTAGGGTTCGACATCTCTCCTTGGCAAAGGGGTTACAAAGCTGGAGCTGCACATCCCAGTCGGTCCCACAGGGCCTCGGCCGCAGCCCAGTGTGCAGGGTGCTCAGGGGCCTGACAGCACGCGTACACCAGCAGGTCGGAGGCAGTCGGGGTCCAAATCCTCCTCCGTGTATTAATTTTTCCAGATTTTCATTCCTTTTCAATGTTTGGTGTCTTCTGCACAGCTTGTGAAAAGCGGTGTTTTGTAAAGGGGGTAGAGCCACAACGGCAATATGCTTCTGCCTCTCCACAGGCACGTTGAATACTCAGTGTTTTGCCCCACAAAAAGTAAAAGTCTTTTATATACAAAAAGAAGAAGGAGGGAAAAAAAAAAAAAAAAAAAAAAAGAAGAAAAAAGAAAGGTTAAACCACAGAACAGACTTTCCAAGTCTGATATTTCAGGCTTTCCACTCGCAGTCAATAACCAAAGCAGAAACCAGTCAGAAAACAACCAGAGGTACTTAAAGCAACTTAAAGTAATCGTCTGAGTAGTGCTTAACGTGGTGGTGTCTGAGTAGGAAGACAGGGGCTGAGCCAATTGCTGTTGCCTTTATGTGGAGTTTTCTCTCAGAAGTGTTTACTTCCTCATGCCTTCATGGAGATGTGGCAGTCTATGAAAGCACTCCTCCTGGAAGTAGATGAAAATGGCTTAAAAAAAAAAAAAAAAAAAAAGGGTTTCTAGGTCCTGTCATAACAAGGAAAAGCTTAAAAAAGATAACCCAAATGTTCACTACAGGCAAGACGTGCTGTGCTTTTATGAAATGGATGGAGAGTTTCAAAGACATCAGGCTTTCTGGCTTGCTGAAACAACATCACCATCAGGGCTCCCACAAATACCACTGCGCCCTGTCAGAAAGGAGCCACCCGAGTCCATCCTTTATATACGAAGGTCTTTTGCAGTGTGCTGCTGTAAAGAGGAGAGTGTCTTCAGGCTGCCATCAGGAGATCCCGCAGAGTTCAGATGTACTGACTGCCTGGCCACGACAGAAAGCTGCAGGCGGCCTTCAACATCTGCTTTGTGGCCCTCCGAAGGCCTTGCCCAGCCCGCAGTATGGAACAGCCTTCCCTCCTACAAGTCCCGGCTGAAGTCATTAACACCACCTACAGACGGGAACGTCTCGGAAGGGGTGAAGAACCAGTCAGGAAACTGGCCAGGATGGCCTTGGCATCTCCTCACCTCCGCCATGTGGCCTAGTGACTAACACAGTTAATGCGGCCACAAACATGGCATGAAAGGATGGCTAATCCCTCAGGGCCTCGAAGATTACACCACCCCACCAAGAAATACCTCCAGAAAGCCACCAAGAAAGACAAACAGGACTCCAAACAATGACAACAGGACAAAAAGTCCTTGAAATACAAGTGTCAGGTGATAACGGGGGCAAAACAAAGATGAAGGTGGAAGGGTTCATCTAGCTATGCAGCAGCCCACCGGTCAGCGCGGACCTGGAAACGAAGTGACAGCCAGGGTGAGAAAAGCAAGGCTGATGCTTGGGTCAGCCCAGAGTTATACAGAATAGAAGAAAACGTGTCTATTTGAACAAGGTGATTTTAGTGTTGGCACGTGATTTCTGAGAAATGGAAAAGTACCAAAACATCAGGCAGGAAATGAGGTGGTTTTGAAAATGAGTGTGTATGAAAGATGTGCTGCATACTCAGTGGAAGGACTCCATCTTCAGTTAGGAGAGCAGGAAGGAGCGGGCTTGTCTCCACTGTGACAGGGGGATCCCTGCACACATCTGAGCTCACAGCCTGGGCCCTACAAATGTGTTACCACAAGGAAGCCATCAGCTGAGAACTAGATAGCAGGAGGAAACGGGGGCAGTCAGAAAAGCCTTCACAAGGAAGGCAGATCAACACCAAACGACAAAGATGTGGACGGCCCCATTTCCCCCGTGCATGAGTGTTAGAGTGGGAAGGAAGAGCTGGAAAATTTCCTTTGAAATTCTGGCCCCTACAGGCTCAAAGCAGACAGCATATTAAAGGAGAGATTTTTAAAAGTGATGTTATATACTTAATTAATCTCAGGGTTTCAGAAGTTTGTGCTTCTCAGTTTGCAGCTCCTGGCACCAGCAGTACTGCAGCCTTTGAAAGCAGGCGGTGATGAGTGGGGAGAAGCACACCACAGCTGACAGCAACTGGAGAGAGATTTCTTTGTCCACACAGCCCAGGCACTGCTCCAGCTGTGCCCAGTACAACGCTCTGGAGAAGCAAGGCACCAAGTCATCAGGAGCTTCTCTATTCCACTGTTTATAAAAAAGGTCAGGTCAAATTTAATCTGCATTACTCAAGTTTCTGCTTTATCTGTTATTTCTGTATCTGATAACTGAGTCTGGAGGTGGGACCATATCCTTGATACCAGTTATTAGCACGACATTTGTCTATATGCTGCATGGCTACTGGGGCTTTTCCCAGCCAGCCTCTGCAGAGGAGCCAGCTGAAAGGCTTGGGGCAGTGGCAAAGGCAGGAGAGAGCTTTGTGCCCTTATCTGTTGGATGAGATGAAGCCTGTTTTGATGGTAAGTGTCTCCCTCCCTGGTGCCCATCAAAGGGGCCTGTAAAAATCAGCCACCATGAAGAACGGTTGGAGAGGAGGCTGCGTCAACATCTGGGGGGAGCTGAGGGTATTTCCCCAACTGTCTCCCTGCCATCCGTTATACACCACTGGACTTTTAGTAGCATATACACAATGCACTGAACACAGGGAAACAGTATCTGGAAGAGAAAGAGTTTGGAGGGCTGAAAACATGCAATTTTCCTTACCTGGCATAAATGACAGCCCAGCACAAAATAAAGTCAAAGGTGTTCCTGTAAAACTACTGATACATCAATAAAATAAGCAGGTAACAATCTCCACGTGTGTCCTGACTGATGAAAGGGGAACGGACCAAATCCACCGTGACGTGCAGGGTGACCGCTGAGGGCACAGATCCAGGCTGTCACAGTGAGGGGACACTGGGATGGATGAGGCAGAGCGAGACACAGCTAATGGTGACACAAAGCCGAAACAGAGTGTGGTGGAGATACTCATAAGGTGCCAGGCTGGATTTGCTGCAAGCAGCAGCATCAGAGGTCTCAGGGCAGGTGGTCAGTAGGTGAGGTGAGCCCATCAGTGAAATCCTCAAGCCTTAAGACAGCAGCGAGCTGCATACGCCTCCACGGAGATAAACCCTTCTGATCCACAGCACCCCGCCAAGATGCATGCTCTGTGCAAAATATCTCTGGATTACTTCACTGCTAAGAAAGATTTCAGTGCTTTACACAATAAATTAAGAAGCAAGGTAGACAGATTCAAACAGAAAATCTACTATCCTCTACATAGGCAGGTGGTGGATTTGGCGATTTAAGAGCAATCATGCTCTCAGAAGCACCTCAATGACACACACAGCAAAATATGAGTTTTGCAAGTGGTGCAGCTGACACAGGCTGTTTGCTGAAGGAGAATTAGGCTTTTCCTCTGCAAAACTGAGCATTGAGAGCTAGTCCACCTGCTAGTCGATGGCACTTTGAGTGCTAAAAACCCACATTGCTTTTGGAAAATCGGACTTGAGCTCCTGAAACACTCAGGCTCTCTTTCAGCCCTTGTTTTCTGTCTTTTCTGTCCCTAACATGATCTAGTGTAAGAGTCAAGATGCAGCTGACCTAAAATTGCCTATTAAAGATAATGAAAAAACCTGTAAGACAACAGCTTCTTCCAGGCATGCAAAACAGCTGCGCTCACCTTTACCAGTATTGCCTGTATGCTCTTTCAGGTCCCGACAGATTAAGGAATCTGGGAACATAAGGAGCACATCAACCTAATACCAATGTTGAGATTAAACAGTAAAACGAAGAAAAGCAATGGCTGTTTAATCAGAGAGAAAGAAGCTTGTAGGGTGAAAATGGCATTACTTCGCATAGCGCTGGGAAATGTTCGCTTCAGTTTGATCAACAAGATGCTGGGCACCTGCTAACACACCTGGACAGGGAAATGGCTGAAACCAGAAATCTAGCAAAAGGCTGTGTACCATTAAGCCCTACACTAACTTCTTCTTGCAGACTTAGAAGGAATAAAAGGAGAACATGCTGTCCCATGCAAGAGGCAGGGTCCTTCCAAGTGTGTGTCACCATGGCAAGGGGATGGAGCCAGTTCACTTCATGTATCTCACAAATCTCACTATATTCAGCATTTTTGCAGCCCCTGGAACCATGTATCTTATACATGACTCTTAGTTCTTATTTAAGAAGAGATAAGCAACTGAAGATCTTTGCCTTAGGAAAGCAAGTCTGAGAACACGATCCTTGGGAGGATTAAAGAAACCAAAGGTAAATTCAGAGGACCTGGGTGAGGAGACCCACGCCTCCACACCTCCCCTCAATTACAGCCCTGCTGTAGCCCTACCAGCAGTAGAATATTGGAAATGTGGGTGACAGCTTAGATTAGACACCATCAGACGCAGCCACTGTAATCTGCCACCAGCTCCCTAAAAGGAAATCCTTAGCTAACAAATATGCTCCGGTCTTTTGAGCCGGCAGATAATGATCAAACAGTGAATAAAACATATCTGGATCTCAGGGAAGTGTTTGACATCATGCCATGCACCGGACTGATTTCCTCAAAGAGCAGAGCCAAGCGGGAGGGCGGTTTGTGCTGGTGACAGTGCCCCAGCTCAGGGAGCAGGAGGCGGGTGGGTGAGTGCCGCACTGGTGTCCCTGGCGCTGCAGCCCCAGCTCTTCCTCTCCAGGAAGGTCAGTGCGGCCCCTGGGCTCTCTGCTCCTCTGCCTGCTGCTCCACTCCCAAAATTTCATCTCCTCTATATGCGAGGCATATCCTTCACGTGACACGGCAACACACAGCTTTCCTACAGGGATTTGAGAGTGGGCAGGAAAACGATCAGTTTACTTGTATGTAGGAAAAAAAAAAACACACACTGCACATGAGATTCTTGCCAATCATGAGGATGAATATCCTCTCCATGTTTGCAGTCTGCTCTGCCCTATATAAGGCTGTCAGATTTCCAGGGCAGAGAAATGATGTGCTTTTGGGTCCCTGAGCATCGCAGGGTGCTGGGACCCAGGGAGGTGCTGCAGTGCAAATGCCTAACAGCTCTCCTGCTGTGGCTACTGTCCCCACCAGTAACATACTGGGAGCAAGTACTGGTCTGAGACTTGTCTCAGGACAGGAACCATGTGGACACTGACAACCAGATTTTGATTGTACTGGGAAAAAAAAAAAAAAAAAAAAAAGTCTCTGAAGCAGCACGTCTTGGCTCGGAGAGACTGCTCCTGCTCAGGCATTTTAAGTAATTTCTGCGTAAATCTTTCTGTTACGGTAAAAATAATAATAATGAAATGGCGAGACACAGAAAGCATACAGACACAGTGGAAACCAAATTTGGAATGATTTAGATGATTCAGGCTTTCTTAGGGTAATAAGCAGCTAGCGCGGATCAACACACTCGCGCGCAACCCAAGAGCTTGGAGCCGGCGTGTAGGCTTCAATGAATGATTCATTATTCTGCACACGCGCTGGCTCCTCAGCCACTCCAGCCTGTACCCATCTGGATCTCAGGAGAAATTCCTAGAGTGTGTAATTGTGCATAATGTGATCATCCTGCAGCAGGAAATAGGCTTGTAAGCATTCTCAGCCAGCACAACTGATGTCACACAGATACGGCCTGCAAGAAAACACCAAGACAGATATCGCAGCGAGCCATGCGAGAGCTAAGGAGGTCTCTCGGGAGCCACTTTCTCGACAGGGGGATGCATTTAGGGCCCAGGGGCACGGCGGCGGCTGCGGTCGGAGGGGCCGGGAGGCGCCGGGCTTCGGCCCCCGGGGGGCCGGGGCAGGCCCCGGGCTGCGGCGCTGCGCGAGGCCGCGGCTGCGTTAGGCCGCAGCACCCCCTAGAGGCCAGCGGGGGCCCGAGCCTCGCTGAGGAGGGCTGGGGGCTCTGCAAAGCTGCAGCCGTGCCTCCTCGGGCAGGTTTTGGCCTAACAAACGTGTTTGTCTTAATAAACAGCCTCCGACTGCCGCACTGGGCCGGGCTTGTGGCGGCAGCTGCCTTCCTTTCCGGAGTTCCTCACTTCCACGTCTGATGTTAGCCAAAGTGGGGCTTTTCCACACAAATAAAGCCATTGCTATGCCTAAAGTTAATTCCATATACAGTACCTGCTTCATGTTTCTGAGGTTACAGTGCTTTGTGTTGGATTTCAGTAACCATCCATCTATTTGAAAGGGTGTGTAAAACATGCCATCCTAAAACATAAAGAAACACCAAAATGTGAAGTCCCAAACCTGTCTTTCAAGTCAAAATTAAAAGATGCTGGGCAATTACACTGAGACCTCTTGTGAAAGACATGTTTTACATCAGTGCTGGGGACATATGACAATCACATTCCAGCCTGCAAGGCCCTGCTGGGGTCCCTCCAGGTACACCAAGCTGGTAAAGAACAAAATCAGGATGCCAACCTAGCAAAGAGAATATAAATACTTTTATGTCTGTTTTGCGAGATAAACCAGAGGAATGTGATAAACACCAAAGGCAGCACAGCAGGAGGGGGCTGGAAGATTGGTATCTGGCTGGATGATAACTCAGTTCAGGAAGCATGACCTGGTGCATGCGGTGGTGGGCACAGACCCTTCCCGAGGGCTGGTGGGTGAGGGTTTGCCCTGCTCCCAGTTCCAGCATTGCAGGAAGAATCTGGGGCCAGGACTGGCTGCAGACACCTGAGAAGCCATACCACAAACAGCATTTGCAGGAGTGTAAGGGAAGGTACAAAGGCCTGGCAAGGCCAAACAAAGATGAAGACCATGGAGGTGGGACACCTCTGGGTGCCAAAGACCTGGTGCAACCACAGACGTAGCCCTGGTGGTTCCTCCAGCTGAAGAGATGGGCCCAGCTCTTGCCCGAGTTTCCTTTGTGCCCACACTGCCCTCCTAGCTGTAGGCAAGTGCTGCAACCTCACCCAGAACCTCAAGCCCATCCGCCCTGCAGGATCCAGCCCTCCTCACCCTTATCCAGCCACGCAGCTTGGCCCAGGGCAGCTGTACCCAGCAGGGACACACCACAGGGAAAGGCCACAAGCAGCACGCCACAGAGCTGCCGAGCAGCTTGTGCCACACTCCTCACTTCCTCCAGGCACTGCTGAGCTCCAGATAACAGAAACCTGTGAGGCCCTGATAACGCTGTCTTCCCCTCCTTTGTCCTCAAGTGGTAGCAGGATGTTTAATTATCGAGATCAGGCTGAATATGGAGAGATTACTCATCATTGATAATGGGTATAAGCTGTTTCCCTTGCAGAATAATTTCTTCTTTTTAAAGAACTTTTTTCCCCCCTCCTCTCTCCAACTTAATTTCCATCCTGGCCATGAGCCTCAGTAGAAAATCTTACCATAATCATTTTGAGCTAAATATTCTGAGTAATCAATCAGAGCAGTGGAACCAATTTTGAAACTGTCACTTTTAATTTTTCCAAAAAAAAAGAGCATTTCACTCACACTGCTGTTGGGATTCAGGCTCTTAAAGCCTTTGTTCCATTGCATTGGTGCTTCAGAGACGTACTTGAGAATCTGAAGAGCTGGCACAATTGCAGAGAAATGAAAACAGATTGATTTTTAGCAGTGAGAAGAAACCTGTTTTTTTATGTGCCTTTGAACCTGTCTGACAAAACCTTTTATTTCTTTCTTCCCTGCTTTCCTCCTCTACAAAAATAACTAAGAGGTACTGGTGATTTCACTCATGCAAAAGGCTGACACTAACCAAAAGTTGATGAGTTACTGAGAGCTCAGTGCACAAATACACGGCTAACGAGGGCCCAAAGAGCAGACCTGCCTGGTGCAGAGCGCAGCATTTCTTCCTGTCCCCCTCTGGCTCAGGACATCTGCAGGCACGTTGGCCACAGAGGCTTACCTGTGGGGTGAAGCAGGAACGGTCTCAGCACAAGCGTTGGAGAAAGCTGTCCTGGAAAGCGTATATCTATTAAATGTAGCAGTGATTGCTCTTTTTGTTCGAGGCATGCGTGGGCTGCATTTCTGCTCAGTGAGGAGCGATCAAATTAGAGGCTTTGTGAGACTTTCATCAAGCGAACTCTGTGGCTGTAGGGAAGTCAAAGGGAATTTTGCCACTGCCCTCAATGGAGGCAGTGCACCTGAGCCTCCCCTTCGCAATTTATGCCAGCTGTAGCCTGTAAGCTGCCTTTTACCAGTATTTTAATGGGCTAATGGATGGGGGGGAAGTCTTGCCCAGTGAAAACATGGCATGCCTACACATATGAGAGAGAAAACAGCAAAAGCAGCAGCAGCAGTGCCCAATTTTGGCTCTCCCTTGCACCTCTGGGGCCCCACCGTCACACTGGATCCTCACCATAAAGCCGTACGAGGTCTTAACCCCCCTTACTTCAAAGCTACACTTAGTTTCAGGCCAATTTCACACTGAGATAAGCACAGAAACAACTCGGCTTTGTCGGTGGCTACTGGTAGTGCTGCACCCGCAGTGTGGCCAGCGACTGCTGGGCCCAGCCCCATGCCTGCCTGCTGCCACCTACCCCCTCCTGCTGCCACCTACCTCCTGCTGCCA